>NC_056523.1:32280134-32310507 GCF_019175285.1 Sceloporus undulatus | reverse complement strand
ACAAAGAGGACAATTTCTCAGTATTTTTGGCTGTCGTATACTTAGAAGAAGGCTTTGCGAACCAGGAAGGAAATTGTGAGGTCCAATCCAGTTTCAGACTTCTTGGGTCTCAAATGTGCCCTCTAAAAGTACAGGGGCAATTTCATTTTTTTAAAGTCAAAAATGGAGAGGGCATGCAGCAGGAGGATCTCACTTTCCTTCTTTTCTTTCTTTTTTCTTTTTCTTTTTATTTTGCTGTTGTGTGTCTTCAAGTTGTTTCCAACTTATGGCAACTTCCAACTTATGGCACTTCTAAGCCAACATGTCATAGGGTTTTCTTGGCAAGATTTATTCAGAGGGGTTTTTCACTTGACTCCTTCTGAGACTGAGAATATGACTTGCCCAAGATCACCCAGTGGGTTTCCATGGCTGAGTAGGGATTTAAATCCTAGTCTCCAAAGTCATAGTTCAACGCTCAAACCGCTAAACCACAATGGCTCTCCCTACCCCTGATATATAGGATGGGAAATGACAGGGAGTCAGAAGAGCAGGAGAACTATGAACAAGCAGGCCAGGAGTGGTAGGAGTACTGCTTCTTTTCAATATGTTGCCTTCCCCCTCTGTATCTTTCCTTCCTCTCCATCCAGACCAAGAAAAAGAGGAGAAACAGCACTCACACAGAATATGACCAAAAGAGGAAGGGCAGGCAAGCAGGAGAACCAGTGAAAAAGGTGGTTGGTAGGACAGCTACCGACTGAAGTGCATGGGAGCCTAAACAGTCTGTTGTTCTGTATGTCACCCTCAAACCCAGCATCTGAGCACCTTAGCATAATTTTACTAGGAAAAACACAGGTGAGGAGGTTGTGCCACAATCCATCACATGTCCATCCTTGCATCCAAACAGGTGAATCTCCCTTTGGGATGCAAAAAGGGGGGATTAGAGTTCACATAATGAGGGTTACTATCAATAACACCACATGAAATAGTTACTTCAGATCCTAACTTACATGCTCTAGTGCAGTGATGGTGAACATTTTAGAGGCCGAGTGCCCAAACTGCAACCCAAAACCCACTTATTTATCGCAAAGTGCCACATCCCTCTGGCTTTCTAGTTACAAACTCTGGCAAACCCTCTGCTGGGGTGATGGCATGTGTGCCCACAGAGAGGGTTCTGAGTGCCACTTCTGGAACTCATGCCATAGGTTCGCCACCACTGCTCAAGTGTGACCTATTACATTTTTCTATGTCATGTTCTTGGCACTGATGGCTTCAGAGATGAAGGGGGCACTCTGCACAGAAGAGGAATGGAAGAAATTGTCTCTCCTTTCCATCTCCCTCACCTCTAATCAGGCCTGCTACCTGCTATGACTTACCTGTGAACAAGGTTTCCCTCTGTTCCTTCCAGGATTATTTAATATTTTGTTTTTTAAAAATTCCTTATTGTGTACTTTTCCTGCCAGATTTTTTTCAACCAATTTACTGTGACCCAGTTTGGATGTTAACAGTACCTTGTGATCAGAGATACTCCTTTAAATTCCATACCATGGTCATTCTCCCATCAAGCCTCTTTCGTAGATGTAAGAATGACTGTCTTAAACCTTCTGACCCAATCTTACAAAGGTTGTTCATGCCACAGTCACATCAACTCAAAATCAGAGGGTAGTAAAGAGTGTACAAAGTTTTAACTATCCTGCTAAATCTGTGCAGCTGCAGTCAGACAGGAAAGACAACACTGATTTGGAAGAGTTTATTGCATATAAATCATTTGAACACCAGAAAAAGATTCACTGCTTCCCTCAAGATAATTGTAGCTTTTAGGAGTTCGCGATTGAAGAGGAGTTGCAAATGTTACAAATGAATTCCCCAAAACCATCCTACTGTCAGAATGTCTATTTAATGGGCAATTCAGTAGCTTCAGCAAGAGTTCAAATCTTGTGACAGCTGTTTGTAGGCAAAGATCCGCTCTCAAGCTAGGGATGCCTATGCTACAACACCTGTGCCTGGTTATATCTCTTTTCTTCTTCAGATAACCAATGGAGCAAAAGAAAGTTATTTCCTTATAGCTTAGGCAAAACATGTGGCTTGATTCAAGAAGAATTTTTCCTCAGGAAAAACAGAAAGGAGGTAGAATCTAAAACCCATATGTTTGATTTTGTTCAAATTAATGATACAAGGATGTTTCGAACAACTACTAATCCTTAGTTCATGTTCTTCCTTCAAACAAGGGAGAATCCTATAGAGATGGAGAGAGGCCTTTCTCTTCACTTTTCTATTTGAACGAAGAGGCATAATAGTAAAGCATTCTGTCCAGAGTAGTTGTTCATGGGGACACAATTCCAAATACAAAACAAGTCTAAACTCTTACTGAAAATAACTAGGCTTCCAAGATTTTGATTATAAAAAGCAGCACTCAAGTTTCAGCATTAACTGCAAAAAGCAACATTAATTACACAATTCTACTTCTTTTCCTCCTGAAACCAAAATGATTCAAGAAGAAAAAGAAAGCTACCCGAGGAGGAACAAAATGACTCAAATGAGTTGTTGCTGTTATACAACCTGAGTATGCAGATGACACTATATAACTAGTGGAAAGCATCAATGACTAGGAACAATCATTCAATTAAGTCAAATAAGAAGGTGCAAAAGCAAACCTAATGATAACCTAATGATATAAAGAAAATAAAAATAATGACCACAGGAGGATGTATAGATAATTAGGAAATTGAAATAGTTAAAGATTTTCCATACCTTGGATCACCATTGATCACAACAGAGAATGCAGTCAAACAAATAGAAGAAGACTACAAATGGGAAGGGCAGCTATGGAAGAACTAGACAAAATCCTAAAGAGGAAAGATATACAGTTGAACATAATGTTAGAATCGTCCAAGACATCATATTTCCCATCACCATAGCCAGATGTGAGAGCCGGACAGTGAAGAAAGCAGATAGGAACAAAATTAATTCATTTGAGATGTGGTGCTGGAGAAGAGTGCTGAGGATACCATGGACAGCCCAAAAGACAAATAACTGGGTCCTAGAACAAATCAATTCTGAACTCTCTCTGGAAGCAAAGATGACTAAATTGAGGCTGTTGTATCTCGACCACATCATGAGAAGGTACGACTCATTACAAAAGATAGTGATGCTGGGGAAGGTAGAGGACAGTAGAAAGAGAGGAAGACTGCATGCCAGATGGATAGACTTAATAAGGGAGATCACGGGCCTAAGCCTACAGGACCTGAGCAGAGAGACAGAGGATTGGGACTTGGAGGCATTTCATGCACAGGGTCACCACAAGTCACATTCAACTCGTGACTCTAACAACAACAACAACAACAACAACAACAACCACCCCTTATCAGGAAACCCCAAATACTCCAAAATCCAACACTGTCTACATGGGTGGCTGAGATAGTGATACCTTTGCTTTATGATGATTCAGTGTACACAAACCTTATTTCATGTACAAAATTATTTAAAATATTGTATATAAAATTACCTTTAGGCTATGTATACAAGGTGTACATGTGAATTTTATGTTTAGACTTGAGTGCCATCTCCAAGATCTCATTGTGTATATGCAAATATTACAAAAAATCCAAGATCCAAAATACTTCCAGCTCCAAGTATTTCAGATAAGGGATACTTAACCTGTATATCTTCAGATAACTCTAACTTATGGTGGCCCTGCCATATGATTTTCTTGGCTAGATTTATTTACAAGAGGTTTGTCATTGCCCTCCTCTGAACGTAGGCTACAACATCTGGTCCAAAGCATGATTGTTTATATCAACATGAGCTGAAGCAGTAACAGAGAGTTTTCACTTGTTAACGATTATAAACAGCTATTGCATTACCTGAATCACAGTTTAAACTAAAGAACAAGTGTAGTAGTGGGTAGAATGTTGGACTAGGACATAGGCAATCTAGTTTTTAGTTCCCACAGAATTCATTGAAAATCTGTGGGTATCTTCTCTCTGAACCTGACCTACCTAACATGGTCATTGCTATGAGGATAAAGTAGGGAAGGTGAGGACAACATATGTTACATTGCCATCTCATTGCCACCAGACATTTTACTTAAAGTCATAGTCAGGGATGGCATAAGACATTGCACCATCCAAAGCAACTGGGCACATCCTACTCTTCCTCACTCTTAGGTTAACTTTCAAATATAGATTTTTCTTACATTGGTAGCAGCAGAAAAGGCACTCCTATAAATTTCAGTCATATTAAACACTCAGTGGGGTGACCCCCAAGAGTGCTTTTACCACCAGTGTTTTTGACATAACATTCATATACTTCAAACAGTATTTGTTGCTCTCACAGTGAAATTAGGGCAATGGAGCAAGTACAGTTGGGTCCAATTCACCCACAATGCTTCACGTTGAGTGAGGTATGGCCTTGTGCTGTCCTGAACTCTGAAGGAGAATCGCTGGATGCTTTTGGACAGCCCACTACAGTGGACAGAATTGGAGACAAATATTAAAACTAAAAATGTATTACATCTTTCAAGAAGCCTGGAATTTGAATTGCAAGCAATTTCTTCTCAGCAAAGCATAAAGAATAATATTTAAATCAATACAGCCTTCCCATGGCAGCCGACTGACAAACTTAATTGCATCTAATTTTCTCTCAATTATCTGGCCCCAAAATAAAAATCACATAAACCTTAGTGTCCCCCCCCAAAAAAAAATTACACACACACAACTTAAGTACAAGCTATACATTTTAACTATTATAGGACTTCTTGAAGTGAATATAAACATTATGTGAATTTTTCAAACAAATATATTTGCAAGGCAGCAGCTGCTTCAGCAGTTGTAAAACTAAATAAAACCACTCCACTTTTCTCCATTTATGGAGCCTGTTTGCAGTATAAAGAGAACAGACTCAGTTCAGCACATCTAAGCAAAGAGCATAAGTAGTAGCTCCTTGGCACTACAGACATGTTAGTCATACATCATATATATTGGATTTTTAAAAGGTAAGCAATGTAGTATTTATACTTCCAGCCTGTTATTTGAATTGCAACCCAAAAGATCTCAGACACTGGCACTAATTTTATTCATTACACAGGGCTACACCATTTTCCTTAATATGATGCAGAAGTTAAGACAAGTACAGTTTCCATACTCTTTGGAGCATAAGCAAATTTACCAGTGTTTTCATTCTCTTAAATGAAGATCTCGGACTGTGATCCATAAGTACAGCATTATACACAGAGTTTAAAAATGAATTCAACAACTCTACACAATTATAGAAAGGGCACTGTTCATCAAAATCCTGCATCATCCTGTCAGACCATTAAGTATACATACGAAAGGTGGCAGAAATACTCCTACTCAGCTTCCTCCTTTTGTGAGCAGGTGGCGAAGGAACTGCTGGGTGTAGAGCCATGTTCCTAGCCACTGATCAGCTGCAGGAATGATCCAGGTGCTCTTGTACATGGAAGGAAGGAGGAAGTAGACTCTGGGATATAGCTTACCTCTCTCCCATAGTGCTCAAAAGCAGACAGAGTGAGCCTGTGTGCACCCTGTAACTTTGGCTGTTCATGAATGTGGGCGTAAAGACCTTATGCAAGGAGACACTAGATACCCCTTCCTTAAAGCCTGAAAAAGTTCTTACACAGCCATATGCTGCCTGTGAATGTCACCAACATGATGCTGGTCAATGTTTGTAAGTGTGGAGAGTATCTGGTTCATGTTTATAAAAACAGAAAGACCCAGTATTAGCAGAGTGGTCATCCTTGCCCTGAATATCAGCATCAGTACAGGCATGCCTCAGTTACTCCTTTTTACGCAGTTATTTTTATAACCCGAGCTCCTTTTTCCTCCTTGTCCTCTGTTTAGTTGGAAGAGATTTTAGCAGCATTGGCACTGGAAGGGTGGTGAAGGAGGACTGGAGAAACACAGAGTTTGGCTGTTGGGTTACAGCAGCTATATGATGGGGGAACCATCTGACATTAAATTTATGCCCATTGGGTACAACTGTTTCTTTCTTTCCTATAAACCTGCCAGGCATCGACACCCAATGGCTCACCCAGTGGCTCCAGTATAGGAACCACCACTTGCACTGATGTAGAGCACACTATAATAGACAAAATGGAATATAATAAGGGAATGAATCACTGTAGCGGCTACAGGTCAATTCAGGAAAGGCTGTCATTTGTTCACCACTTCTGCCACCTGGGAGTCCAGGGAAAGTATAGCTGAGTACTCTCAAACTATGAATCAGACCTTTCAGGGTAGTGCAACCCCATCCTGAACAGGCAGAATCCCAATTTCTGTGCCAGATTTCCCCCTGACCAGCAGCATCACCACCTTGTCAAGGTTTAAACTGAAGCTGTTCATATTTATCCACCTGATTACTGAATTCACAGTACTTTGTATCATCATAGCATATGATCATCTTATTCTAAAACACATTTAAGCTCAGATTCTCCCAGGATATGTAAGGGGATCTGAGACTTCTCATAGAATTGTGAAAATAAGATTTATTTATGTAGCTTTGTAGATCACTAGGAATGCATACAGAGAATTTGAAAAGTCGAAGAAGAAGACGATGCTATTTGCTCTATGGATTTATTTAGCTGAAATAGCAAAACCTCTTTTTAACACCCATTTATAATAATCCTGATTTTAACTCATTTAATGCTTGCTGAAAGCTACAGATAGTTCGTGCAAGACATTACCTAACCCTAAAATAATTAAGCATCCTCAGCCAAGAGTGGCACTGAAAAATCCACAGAGAATTTTAACCCATGTTATGCACTCTGAACATGAAACTGTACATTCCTTATCCTTCCATATGCCCACATTCCCTAGTTATTGAAAACACATGCTGGCACTGAACCATTTCATGGTTCATTTCACACAAACATGCAGAAAACTGTGGGAAACCAATATGCAGCCCCATGAAACAGTAAAAAACAAAAAAAAAAGGAGCCAATGAAAACTCAGACAAATTGCTGCTTGTTGCATGAGGAGATACAGAAATAGTGCTAAGTGTGCAGTGGAAAGTGAGTTTGTGGAGAAAGGAGTTCTTTGTGGGTTTTGTTCTGTTTTTGTTTTTCTATAAAGACCACCATTTGAGGAAGAAAGATGATTATTGCCCATTATTAAAAACATACAAAAGGCCTTGAAAAGTTACTGTATGAGCATATCAGTAAACTGAATCATTGCAGCCTCAATTATACTGCTGTTTTTGCTATAGGCGACAAGCCAATCCACAATCCATGCACATTAGCAGTAATTTGTTTTGTTGGCCCCAATTTATGGTGACCCTATGATAGGGTTTTCTTGGCAGGATTTTTCAGTGATGGTTTACCATTGTCTTCCTTGAAGAATGAGAGTGTGACATGTCCAAGGCTTCTCAATGGGTTTCCATGGTTGAACAAGGATTCAAATTCTGATTTTCTTCAAGCCATCACACTATGCGAGCTTTGCAATCATTTTACTGCTACATTTGAGAGGTAGCTGTGTAACAAGTAGGGCTGTTAAATTTTATTTCATTTCTAAAGGAGATGGTCTAGAGCAGTGCTTCTCAATTATTTTCTGTCATGCCCCCCCTAGGAAGAAGAAAACATTTCGCGCCCCCCACGCGACTGTAAATAGTATCATGTCCCACTCACAAGCACGCTTAGCATTTGAAACAGAACAGGCAGCCTCTTGTGCTGGCAAACTACATGTCCCACTCACAAGCACGCTTAGCATTTGAAACAGAACAGGCAGCCTCTTGTGCCGGCAAACTACATGTCCCACTCACAAGCACGCTTAGCATTTGAAACAGAACAGGCATTCTCCTGGAGGGTTTCCCACAGGGTTGCCATAAGCCAGAAATTCTGACATACTCCAGCTCCCAGAATTCCATAGCCTTGAGACATAGAAGAGTCGGGCTTTGAGTTCTGGTCCCCACAACACACTCCAGCTCCCAGAATTCCATAGCCTTGAGTCAGAAAAGATTTAAAGCATTGCCAGCCAAACTGGGTTACTTCTCCAGTATGGATGCAGCGTGATGGGCTCCCTCCTGGGCTCCCTTTTGCCTCCCCCTCAGCCCCCCCATGGCCCCCACAAGTCCTGCCTTCCCTCTTGTTGGGAAATGCAGGCCTGGCCAAGGGGGGAGTTGGGCACACAACAACAACAACAACAACAGAAGAGGAGGGGGAGGGGGAGAAAAAAGAAGGGAAAGGAGAAAGAAGAAAAGGAGAAGAAAGAAGAAGAATAGGAAAAAAGATAAAAAGAAGAGGAGGAGGAGGAGGGGAAAGAGGAAGAGAAAGAGGGGAAGAAAAATAGGAGGAAGAGGAGGGGGAAGAGAAAGAGGGGAGGAAAAAGACTAAGAGGAGGAGGAGGGAAAGAGGAAGAGAAACAGGGAGGAAAAGAGGAAGCAGCTTGCCTGCAATTTGCAAAGCCCTCTCCAGGCTCCAGCCTTGGGCCCGCGCGAGGCTCGAAAGAGAGGAAGCTTCTCCTCTTCAGGCTGGCTGGCCAATGGGGAAGACTGGAGCTGGGGCAGGCTCCTGCAGCAGGAGCAGGCTGTCCAGCCATTGGCCAGGCAGCCTGAACAGCAAGAACCTCGCGCCCCCCTTTATGGAGCCTCACGCCCCCCCTGGGGGGCGCGCCCCACTATTTGAGAAACACTGGTCTAGAGACAGGAAGATAAGCAAAAACAAACATTCTTCTACCCACCTAAGAAAATGTCACTCCAAGCAAACTTTATAATTTATAAGCAAGTTATAATGGTACTGATTTGCAAGTTCTCACTAAGTCTAAAATTAACTATATTTGTAATGGGGAAGGCCAGCTTCAGAACGAATTTTATTTTTCTGGATCCATAACTCAAAATAAGTCAGTTATGACTTCTGCATTTTAAGAAATTATTTACCAAAATAAATAGTAATCAAGCACTAGTAGTCAACAACCAAGATCTTTCTTAGGTGAATAGACACTTGATGTGTACTTCTGCCACACATGAAAATTGTGTGTGTGCGCGCGCGCATATACCTGCTTTCAAGTCGCCTGTTGACATATAGCAACCCCATAAGGTTTTCTTCGGCAAGGAACACTCAGAAGTGGTTTTGCTATTTCCTTCCTCTGAAATATAGTCTAAAGCACCTGGTATTTATTGGTGGTCTCCCATCCAAGTACTATCTAGGGCTGACCCTGCAAGATCAGACAAGATGTAGTGCATTATCCTACAAGGTTATTTATAAGTAGGTGATTTTATCATTCATCAGCCACTTTACTTACATATAGGCAACCATATTTCTCATAGAATGATTGTTCTAAAGTGTAGGTGATAAAAACAACTGCAATTGATGGATGGTTGAATCCAGCCTGGACGTAATGGATACTCTTTGGCAATATCCAAGTGGACTTACATTATTGACCCATAACATTTAAATATGCAAGCTTCTTTTTAGCTTTTGTGAGCATGTTAAAATTCTAATTTGCACATTTACAAGATAAAATATGTAATCATTGTTCTTCTAGACCGTAATAGAGTGAGAAATGAAAAATTGGGCCAATCCATCCCCTTGGGTAAGTACCCAGCTTCATCAGATTCCTGACCAACTCAAGTACCACCAGGCAGTAGCCATTCTAGCTGGATGCAGCAAGAAAGAGACAGGAGGAAATGTAAGGTCTATTTCACTGGTTTTACTAAAGTAGCCACTTTATTCGATTTATTCCATATTTGCCTGATTTCCTCTTTCCCCGCTAACTTTTTTTTATATGGCATTTAGATTATATTCTGGAGGGCAAGGACCCTAGTGTTTGTTACTGATCTCAGTTAAGCCACTCGACAGTTGAAATGTGGAATAAAAATGGTTAAAATTAATAATTTTCTCAAATTTTACAAAATACTCATCTCGGAGGAAGGGCTATTAATCTATTAAATACCTGTCATTTACAAAATAAAAATTATGAAAGATAGTTCAGGGACACTTTCTAGTTTTACTTCTGTTTTAATTAAATTATGTTTTCTTTGAATAAGAACTAGACACAAGACACAGGAATAGAAATCAACATTTAGTTGTAGAAGTGCTCTTGACAATGTTACACAGGTGTACCATGAAATCAAACGGAAAGAACACACAGGAAATTTTAAGTGTTGGCCGATTTATACAAAGCCTGACTTCATAGCTTAGGTTCACATCTAGCAAATACAAACAAAAAGTACTTCAATGAAAAATGTTGATGCCAGTTAATGCATTTAGCAAAATGGAAACTTGGCAAGTCAGAACTTAATATAAGTTCATTGGATCTATTCAAGTTGGGACTAACAACTGGATTTAGAGCACCATGTTCTAGCTACAATGTAGCTCTAAAACAAACCTCCTCTGTTGACAAACAAAGCTTTAAGCATTGTGCCATTCTTCTGCTCTCTGTGTCATAATGTCTGTTCTCCTGTGTTTGCATTAAGATCCCTGCTTGTCTTTTATAAGGAATTTCAATATGTATGGAATCTGCTGTGAAAGAAAGGAGTCCAAATCCAGTTCTCTAAACTGGATACGTCCATACATAATTTTTCTTCTCTGAGTAGTAGCCTATCAACAAAGCAAATATTCATACTCATATTTAACTGAAATACCCCTTATATCACAAAGTTCTTAAGGATAACACAAAGGCTGTCATTTTCACAATATGAGTGTTGACGCCTGTGCCCTGTGCAAATTATAACATCTTGCTATTGTGTTTTTTGTAACATGTTGACGAAAAAATAATTTAAACAGAAAGTTACTTATTGAATATAAGAGTGGCCATTTTAGCCTTCCTTTGTTTTTTGTTTTCAGATGCCTAAATTCCACACTTTTTTGAGTGTCATCTTTAGCTTAAGATGTAGTATCTTAAGAATTCTATGTAGTTTACACAAGGCAGGCAAAGATTGCTTCACTATTATAGACATCAAATACTAAAATAACTACTTTCCATCTCTCTCTCTGTTTAACCCATGAACTGCCCAAAAGTATGGAAAGAGAGAAGCAACCACATGCAATTGCCTACTGAAACTTTTCTTACAAGCGTAATCTCTTCTTTTCCCACAAAGGTAATCTCTGCCATCTGCCATTATCTGGCCTCAGAGGAAGAGAAAGGCCGGCCAGCTCTGTCAGGTCTGGCCTAAACTAAGAAGAAGAGCCCTCCTTTCAGTCATGGTCCAGGCCTCAGAGGGAGAGAAGAACCTCTGGACTTATTTCCCTTCCCACTGCCATTCCCTTCTCCTTTTCTGTCACGTCTTTATTTAGTTTGTAAGCCTGAGGGCAGGGAAATGTCTAATTAACTATCTGTAAGCTGCTCTGAGAGCCTTTCTGGCTGAAAAGCAGGGTATAAATACAGCAAATATATAAATAAATAAAATAATCTTCCAGTATAAAAGAGAGGAAAGCACTTTTTATATATATAAAAATTGGCAGAATTTCATACATTTCTTTCTACAGATTCTAATCTTCAGATGATTTTAACAACTCCCAGGTAGAATTCAGTTTTATTTCCGATTTACAGAAAATGACAGTCTCATGAGACAACTCAGTCAGCATGGTAGTAATCAGACACTACATTATTACAAAGCCTTTCATATAGTAGGATATAAAAATCATCTTACGATATTACTACAATATTCTAGCAAGACTAGTATCATTTGGAAACTTCTTCAAACTTCCCTCACCTTTCCTGTTTAAAGATGATACACATTATTTATATACATCTAGAGAACCAAACCAAAGCAACAGGCTTGTATATTCTCCATTCTAAAATGGGAAGAGAACAGTCAAGGTAAGTTCCATTTGTAAAGGAAGCAAAAACTGTATGCATATTTGCATCACCAAGGACCACACTCTTAAGTTACCACATATTTTTAAGTCCCTTTGACAAAATTTCACATTTTTATACTTCTCGTGAATGCCAAAAAAGTACTTTGGTTTTTCTTGCTGGTTTTTGTTTGCTTCAACTGCCTCCTATGTTTTAAAGCAAGTCTTACTTTCTTGCTGTCTACAGCCACCCAGACTACAATGTTTACACATGATTTTTAATCCTGATGGCACTGTTGAGGATTTGATTATGCTTATTCTTATGCATTTCATAGTGACTTTATATAAATGGTTTTTAATTTTAATTGCCAAGCCTCCTGAACACTTCCAGTCAATGCCACAACTATATCTTTTATCTTTTATTAAAGTGGTTCATGTAACTAACTTGTGGTACAAGAAAGTCACCTAGAATTTGCTTTAATGAAATCTTATGGTTAAGGTAAGGGGATGAGTTGCCCAAATCCAGGCCATCATTGTTTTTAAAATACAAAAACTCTTCTAATCTCTGGAGGAAAACCCATGTAAAAGCAATCCCAAAAATTTGTAACTAGTTTAGTTTACCTTGAAAAATTAGCACGACAGTGTTAATTGTAAATAATGTATACTCACGATCTGATCTTTGGTCTTTGATGGGGAGGTATGTGTTGCCACTCTTTTTCACACTCACACATCCATGAGAAATTAGTATCATCACAACCATAATCAAGTGGAATTCTTTCCACTGATACATCTCTGACAATATTTTATAGCACTGGCAGGGTATAAAGGGAAATATGTCCTCTCCTGCTCTACTTTTAAAAACAATTAGAGTCACAGAAAGACAAAGCAAACAACCACCCAGCTTTACCAGAGAGGTATTTATCAAGCAAGGCTTTAAAATTTACCATCTGACAAAACTAGATGTAAAAGTTAGTATTTTCCTCCCAGCCTAAGTAGTGAAATGGTTGGGGAAATAACTAAGTCAACTGGAAGGAGGGCCGACATATTTCTTTTGGCATACAGAACAAACTTTTTTTCTATGATTGCCCTTTACCTTACTGCATATTTGCTTTGCCTTACTGGAAACATCACTGTGAGGTCAAAATGAATGAACTGCATAAGTAAGCTATCTATCCCTTTGAAAAGAGATAAGTAAATGCACCTCAAAAACAGCCACATTAAAGAAATGTGAAGTCAGTTTATAGTAGATTTGAGCAGATTTCACAGGAGACTGGGGAGAGGGACACACATTGTACATATGTGTCTGACTGTGAACCATTCATGCTGCACAACACATTTGGCACATAGTGGCCAGGAGGAGAAAGTGCTGCTCCTTCTTCTTCCACTGCATGAATTAGGCTACTTGCCAAGTGAGTTTGGAACTGGACAAGAGTCATACAACTCAGCTTTGAGAAGTTCCTTAGAAAATCCAACGCCTCTCTTGGCACTGCTTGGCACGATGATTTGCATGTGCCAAGAAACAAATTCTTTCCATTTGGTGATTCAGGGCATTGATATATTTGGATCAGAGCCCAAGTTAGACACACCTGAACTCCTTTCTCTCATGAAATGTTCACAGAAAATGTATTGATTGAAACTGGTCAGCATGCACTAAGGAACTCCAGCAGTTTGTTTATTGCATTTACATCTTGCCTTTCATCCAGCAAAAGATGATATTCAAAGTGGCTAACAAGTAAAATTCAAATAAAAACAAATACTATTAAAACATAAAAACAGATTTTAAACATAATTCAAAACACTTCACGAAAAACAGCTCCCTTCAGTTACATCCCACTTTAAGTGCAAAAGAATGTCTCAACAAAAAGGTTTATACCAACTATCAAAAAACATGGAAAAGGGGTAGGAAAAAAAAAAGAGAGAGAGAGAGAGATACTAAGGCTAATGGCACATCTAGACTGATTAAAAAGACCAGAAAGTATCAAGTTTTGTTCCTGTTCTTTCCATTTTTATTTCGGAGTTCTGTACAATATTTATCCCAGAAACCTTTCTGTTAGCTCCTGGTACAATCAGAGAATTTTTATACTCTCTTTCCCATGTCAGTTTATTTTAACCCAGTATAAAATCATAAAGAACTGGAACAAAACATGGGACTTTTTAATTGCTCTGGATGTGCCCTAATTTTCCTCAGCAAGGCATTCCACAACTGCAGAATTACCGCCAAGAAAGCTCCCGCTGTGATGGGTACATACCTAATGAAAATTTAATTGATCATCACATATCTATGTTCTACAGTTTGGGCAAGAGTCACTAACCATGTTCAGAGAGACAAAACACTTGGTTTTTCATCCCCAGACCTGAATTGGCAAGGAGTTGCATTCCACCAGTTGTGTTTTTCTTTTTAGAACATGATTGGTTTGCCATACATAGTTGGAATGATGGTGATACCCCCAAAAGATGGGTGTGAATGCAGAGAACTATCTTTGATAAAATATATCCAAGGCCTTTCTTGTATACAGTAAATTAGTTTTGTTTGAAAAGGAGGGAGAAACTCTCAATAGTTCTCATTGACCTCGGTTGGAAGTCCTGTGCCTTTAGCATCCTTCCTTTAGCTTCTTGAATACATTTAGTTATCTGATTATAATGTTTAGAATTTGGGGTGTGCAACTGTTTGAATACTGTTATATTAAACAGCTAAGAAACTAGCAGTTTAAAAATATTGCAATTTCAGTGATATGATTACAAATGTCATCTTCTTTGTAACATTTTGCTTTTTCCCACTTGTTAAGGGCATGAATGGATGTCATGTATTTAGTTTTTCCCACATGCAAGGCCTACCTCTGAGTTTCAAACCCAGAAGAACCTGAGCACTCGGCCACAACATTTTTATGTCATAATCTTAATGCAATTGTAATGGTCCTCACCACTTTGGAAGTATCTCTGTTTGTATTACAGTAGGCCCTTGGCATCCAGAAACCCCCATACCAAAATCTGTGGATACAAGTCCATTAAATATTATGGCTAGTAAAAGGTTGTCCCTTATATAAAATGGGGGAATCAAGGCTTGTTTGGGGGAATTTTTATATTATTGAAAATATCTTCAAGGCATGGATGGCTGAATCCATGGATAAAGAATCTGTGTATATGGAGTTCCAACTGTACAACAAATAACACAATGAAACAGAAGTGTGGATTGCAGTGCTTACGAGGACTGGTGGCGCAGTGGTTAAATGCCTGTACTGCAGCCATTCACTCAAAACCACAAGGTTGCGAGTTCAAGACCAGCAAAAGGGCCCAAGCTCGACTCAGGCAGGCATCCTTCCAAGGTCGCTAAAATGAGTACCCAGACTGTTGGGGGCAAATTAGCTTACTTGCTAATTAGCTTACTTGCTGTTCACCGCTACGATCTTTGGAATAGCGGTATATAAATAAAACAAATTAAAATTACCATATAGTCAACCAAATCTTGTAGCTTCTCACCCTTTGCTTCCTTTCCCTTCCAGATGCTGAACTGGATCCAGATTTAACCACATGCAATTGGACTGATAGATGGGGACTCTCTGCTCCCTCTTTTTCGCAGCTGTCTCTCCAGCCCCCATGAAAATTTGGCACACAGCGTTGGAGGACCCAGCTGATTATGGTGCACTATGAACCCCCAAATATAGGTCAGGAAAGGATCCTCAAATATGAAGCTGAGGTCTTTGGCATGAACAGAGCCCTCCTCCAGCAGGTGGCTGATCCTGGATCAAACCCTTTGTTTTCTATTCTTTGCTTTTCCATGACTTCACACCTTCCTTTCCCAGCTCATCACAAAACCTAGTGAAATTTTTAAGAATAACTTTTAAAATACTTTCCAAAAATAAAATTGTACAACTCAGTGTAAATTAGGTATGCAAGTTAAGCACATTTTGGAGTTTTACCCAATTATATACCCATGAAATTTGGGCTTTGGAAATGCAAAATTCTCACATAACGCCAGGACCCCTTACAATAAGCAGACAGTGACTACATTGTATTTAAAAAGATCCAGAATATACCTTCGAATTGAGCTGTGCTTTTTTGCATCACAGTGGCATAGTAATGGATAAACCTGCATATGCCAAGCCTTTCCCTACCATATAGCTATGAAAGGGACAGGAGCCCTTATGAGACAGGAGTTGGCAGTCTTGTCCTTATAAAAGCAAGAGCAAAACAGAGACAGCTACAGGCAGACATATACAGAGAAGCCAAAACATAATAAGTAGAGAGTGGAATTTTCCCTAGCATACTTGGCTCATATTGAAGTTGGAAAAGCAAAACAGTGGAACAAAAAAAAATGGTTGTCTGATTTTGAGGAAAAACCTGTTGGTGCCCAACAATTTGTGGATTTATTCATCTTGGCCTCTGGACTGCACATCTCTAAAGCTGTGTCATTCCGAAAATGTCTACAACATTGGATGAGGGACATAAGAACAAAATATATGTAATCCTGTCATTAAACTTAATATATCCAATGGCAATGGTAGACAGAAATTGATCACCCCAATGGATACAAATAATGACAGAAACGTACTTTAACAGGTAAATTGATTAAAGCAGTGGTAGCTGAAGAGGCCCATTTTCATTTTGTGTATCTAGCTAGGCACTCTTAGAAAATCCATTTTGTTTGGGAAAGGATGACAAACAAATCCACTAAAAAAAGTTAATGTAACATTGGCGCTTTACAGGGCACCCAATAAGGGCGCTCTGCCGCCACCGCTGGTTGCTGCGTCCGGGAACCGCAGCGGACAAACCACGCGATTCCCAGACACAGCAAAAAGAACCCGCAAAAAGCGGGTTCTTTTTGCAGTGCGGAAATGACCCCGCAAGTCACCAATGGCGCACTCATGGCGTCATTTCTGCCATGTGACATGCGGACGCTAAGCATCTGTGACGTCAAGATGGCTGCGCCCATGTAGAATGGGCGCCGCCATTTTGTACACACTTGGCACGTACTAGGGTTAGAGGCATCCGGAAAGGACGCCCCTTCCTAACCCTAGTACATGCCAAGCACGTACTAAGGTGCCCGTGTGGAACGGGCCATTTTGATCTTGAGTAAAATTACTCCCCAAAATCAAGGCTTTAAAAATGAATTTCTTGCAATTACAAGTTAACACACATTTCATTGCCCTAAATGGCTCAGGCCCGGTTACTTGAGGGAATACCTCTCCCTACACAATCCGCCCCGCACTCTCAGGACTTCTGGAAAGAAACTATGGGAACATCCCAAAGTTAGACTAAGATCAACTTTTGACAAAGCATTTACTGCTGCTGCCCCAAAACTCTGGAATGGCCTACCGGAAGAGATCTGTCTTATTAACACTCTAGATGCCTTTTAAAAAGCACTTAAGATGAATCTCTTCCAGCAGGCATACCCACCTGATCTATTATGATTGAACCCTGAAAATGTTTACCTCCTAGGGATGATGCGCACATAGATTGTAATAATAATTTTATATTGTTTTATAATTGATCGGTAATCAATATATGAATGAAATTATGAGTTGTGAAATTTATGCATTGTAATGCTGATTTTAGCTGTTGTGCTCCCGCCTCGATCCATGGGGAGAGGCGGGAAATATAAAGATTTTATTTATTTATTATTTATTTATTTATTGTTCACAAACTTCATCAACTTGCTTTCAAATGAAAGAACCTCTTGCTACACAAGAAAGTGTGCCTTCACATTTTCCTATTTTTTGATGGTACAGTGATTTTTGTACCAGTTTTGAGGATTCAAAGATTAATCATATGTTTGCAAATGAGGACACATCTGAGATGACGACAAATCAGAACTGCCTTGGGCCTTCATTTTGAGAGAAAAGCAAATAAATAAATGACCATAGAAAAATAAGAACAGCAAGATATTTTCTTTTTTTTTTTTCTCCTTTTATCAGAGTGAATCTCAAAATTGAGTTTCAAAACTACACCTCCTATGCACAACTGATGAATGCATACTTCAGGAATCTACTTTAAAGTTTGACAATGATACATCATTGTCCATCTTGATTATTTCTCTGCTTACTAATAAAGGTTTGCCGTGTTTGGTTTTCTGGTGGTAAATCATTTGATGGGAAGGACTTTTCCTAACAACCCTACACACATTAATGAATGATACATAAACTCACCAGCAGCATAAGATCACACTAACAAGAAGCAACTTCATCTTCAGGTATGTGTACATTTCAAACTCCAATATCCAGTAAAGCAAATCCATCATCATGTCCAGATATAATTCTGGGAAAGAATTTATCATCGGAAATTTGTCTCCCAATTACTTTCACCAAACACCAAGCAACTGGAGCCGGATACTTTCGTAGAGAGAGAGCCAGTGTGGTGTAGTGGTTTGGGTGTTGCACTGTGACTCTGGGAAACCAGGGTCTGAATCCCCTGCTCAGTCACAGAAGCGCACTGGCTGACCCTAGGCAAGTCACACTCTCTCAGAGGAACGTAATGGCAAACGTCTTCTAAATAAATCTTGCCAGAAGAACCTCGTGATAGGGTCGCCTTAAGTCAGAAACATACAACAACAACAGCAGCACACAACAACTAAAGTAGCATTTCACCTACATCTCAAACTCAACTTAGAATAAACATATCCACTTTAGAGAAAGCTGCTGGTAAAGAAAAAAGAAAAAATGCCCAACGACACATTTTTAAGAAATGACAGATTGGTACTCAGACCTTGCATTTGCTTTAAAATGGCCAATTCTTGAGTAAGACTAAAGACAGAAGCAGAGTCTAATGAGCAGTGTGGCTGCTTTTTCCAAATAGAGAACATAAACCTTATACAACATGGCAATATTCTACTTCATAATGGCAATGCATGATGATCTGTGATGGCTCACAGATGGGTGCCATCTGGTAGATCTCAGCCAGTTGTTCCATGGCACGAGAGCAGATCAATGACCTTTGCTGGAGGTGGGAATCTTTCTTCAAGCATCAAACAGATGTTCAGCTTCCTAGACAGGAAGCAGCTGAAGGATTTAGTACACATAAGAAGAGACCCCATTTAATATGGAAGGGAAGAAGACTAAATTTAGTGCACTGTTATACAGGCTTCAAACCACTGTCCTAAATCCTATTGCCAATCCCAATCTGGTTTAGGCCAGAGATTTTAATAGAGCATGTTTAATTCATGTGTTGGATTTAGGTTATACTATCCCTAAGAGTATAAGCCATTGTTAGTAGCCAAAGATCAAAGAGGTAAATAGTTATACCTAGCTTATTCTTCTAGATTGCCATTTTCAACCTATCAGTATTGTATTAATTAGCTTTCACTGTGAAATGACATCCTCCCAAAATCAGACCAACAGTGCAAACAGGAGAACTTGATCAATTACTTTTTGAATTATAACTATATCCCCCAGCCAATATAGGTATTCTTTGCAAACTCTGAAATGTTAAAAATATAACTGCACCCTTAACCATTAAGTGTCAGGAATAAATGATGGCTTAACATATAAATTGGCATATAGCTGCTTGCAAATAAAACAACATAGGCTTTGTCATCTCCTGGTCCCTTTGGCTCCTACAACTATTCAAATTTACTCAGATCTGAATTGTTGTTTTTGGCCACCAAGCTATTAGTCATTCAACAAGAACACAAGGAAGCAATGACTTCATTGTTAACATTTGATCAGGATAAAATCTAGACATATGTATTTCTCATGTTGGTTAACATTTTGTGGATGAGATTCTATGGGCACACCTAGCTTCGAACATTCAGTTTCTCATTCTCCCACCACTTGGCAGCTGTCAGAGGGAGGGAGGTGGGAGACAATTCAGACCACAGAGTAGCAGCTATTTTCAGCTTGTTTTGAGATGAGGGGTAGAGAAATTAGGATGTGCTCTGAAACTGAGTTCATATCCCTTCTCCTTCACCCAGGAAATCAGAGCAGCTGGATCTACATGATCTGAATCATCTCCTGCTTTCCAGTGGTAAGAAGGAGTAGCAGTAGCCTCTCATGGAACTTGGCAGCTGCCAGGTGTGGGAGGTATTCTAATAGAGCACAGGGGCAAGAAGGTAGTCCTCTGCACCTCATCCATAAAAGGACAGACAAAAATGAATCCCACAAATTGCCCCTGGGGGTGATATGACAAACCTAGAAGTGTGGGAAGACCAGAATCCACTATGCAAGGCCCAACCACCCTAGTCCATGCACACAGATTGCCCAGACATGAGGAAAATCCACCCACCTACCCCAAAAGGCCTGAGACCAAAACTCAACCACCCAGGGAAGAGGAAGAAGGAAGAGGAAGATCTAATGTGGAGTAATGACATGAAAGGAATGGGATATGAGGCCAGAAGAAGGCCTCCTGGCTTCTTGCAAGATTCCTCACCAGGGTGAGATCTGGCATGATGTCTCAGCAGGGAGATCTCATAAGAGCCAGGAATCATGGTCACTGCAAGCCTTTCTCAGCACCTTGTTAGGTTGGGAGACACCGTGCCAGCTCTCTCCCACCTTGGTAAGAGGTGGACCTTGAAAATGGTCGGTGGGGAGTGGAGAAGGAGAGAGAAACAAAACATTTTAAGATCCACTGAGAAAATACAAAGGGAGATGACTCAATGTAGCCATCTCAACTAAAGTTGCTGGGTGTAGATTGTATGTGTAAACCAGTTCCCAAGATTTCTTCATACTGTAGCAGGGATTTTCAAATTTTCAGAATTTAAGGAACATTTTTTTGAATTGGGTTTTCTGCTAAGAACCCCTTCAAGATAATTTTGTAGCATGTTCTCAGGAAAGTCAGTCCAGATGATAGAAAGTGCTTTTATGTGACTGGAATCAAGCTTATAGGCTCTTCCTACTATTTGTGTATGAAAAGAATATGTACCATCTAAACATCTTTTGCAGGTTTGTTTTCAGGGAAACCTATTCATGATTTCTGGTCTTCATAATGAAGAATCCCAGAGTTCCTGAGAATACATCTCAAAAACCATGATTTCAGAGCAATGAGATATCTGAATCAAGAATGAGCCATACAGATCAGGTATCCAGATTTGGTAAGTGGGAGCAGATTCAGTTCTCGATTTCTAGAAGCCACCAGGCACAGAGAACAGGTATTAAACCCCACCACAGGGATGGCTCTGAACACTCAGATCCTCCAATATGAGTGAAACTTGGTTTCCATTAATTTCTATAATTAAGTATGATGACAGCAAAGCCTATTATTGTGTTATTGTGGAACTTGTTACTAAAAGAAACAGGAAGAAAGAAAAGATGACAGAGCTTTGAAGTCATTGGTTACTTGGAATGGGCTGCTTTTTCTAGTCTCCAAGGAATAACTAAATCACACAACAACTGTACCTCAACCAAGGATAATGTTAAGTGTAACTTTTAGCTATTTTTACCATTAAGAGGTGTAGCCTCACTAAATAGTAGAGGAAGCTATCACACATGTTAACTTTGTGTTCTGTTTTTAATACTGAGGTTGCAGCAAGGTGGCCACTAATGTATTCAGATTTTTAAAAAGCAACCACAAGTACTGTATTTTTTAGTTATTTTCCAATAATGGAAAAAATTACTTAAAAAAACAATGAGAGTAATTAATAACATTTTGGCTGGGAACTGTAACAATAACCCATCATGTTTTTAAAATAGCACAGAGGTGGGGGGGGGGGCAAATTTATATTATAGTAACAGCTTTAAAAGGGAAAGGCTGTCACTGGTTGAATCCGTGAATGAACAAGCTCATGGACCATCAGATTACTGGTGATAAATTTAATATTTCAATTAAGGTATTAATTTCTAAACTGTGTATATTTAAAGGCATTATTTATGTATTTATTTATTTACAAACGGTGTTCTTCCTCATCTTCTTTTGGGGTGATGAATAAGTGGCCACACTACTGTGAGATAGCAGAAAAAACAAATCAGCTGGTTGCAGTTATGTTTTATTTTAAAAAGCAATAAATATGCAATGATCAAAAAGGCTGCCCATCTATGCCTACAGGTAAGACTATCTGAAGTTGGCTCACATTCCATAAAGTCAGATTGCCTTTGACAGACATTGCCCATGACTGGGAATGATGACACAGACTATGTTTCATTCTATTTCACCCTCTGTGTCTACACACTTTGCCTTGGCCTTTCGGGTCTAAGTCCAGATTGGGACCAGCCAAGCTGCATTTTGAGTCTGCATTGCCTAACAAAGCTACTCAGACTTATCATAATGCTAGACAGAGTAACAGCTGCTGGCCATCATCTCAGTGGGCTTGTGAATCTAGTATGAATTTTTAAAAAGCTATCCAAGGTACTGAAATCTATCATTCCAATATGTCCAGCATATGGATAGCTCCTTTAGAGTGGATTGCCCTTCACTCTGACATGAAAGCCACCAGCTGCCACTGGCTAAATGAATTCTTCTGTGAGATGACCCATGCCTTTTAGTTGCTTAGATTTCATTTTTATTTTATTTAAATTTTTGAAACATATAACAGCAGAACTTATTTTTATTTTGCAATGGCTTAACTAAAGGGAAACTACTATACCTCTTTCATTAAAAGGTACATGCAGCCCACATATCCTTCTTCAAGACATGTAATGGATTGCTAAGACCACAAAAATACCAATTCTCCCAGCCAGTCCAATCACCAATTTCTACTGAAGAAATCAATAACACACTTCTGTCAAGATGATTTATATATGTTTAGGTTAGGTCAGATGTCCAAAATTCTTTGATGGAAACTTCTCACCCACAGCAGTCTTTTAAAATACAGGAAGAGAATGATTAAATTTTTGAATGCTGAAGTTCAAATGAATTATCAGCATGAATGAATGAAAAGAGCCTCTACACAGCTGCACTGTAAACACCGGGAGGAAAACAGCTGATATAGCAAGCATCAAAGACTTGTACAGCTAGTGACCCTCCTCTAGGCAAAGGCAGAGTGATCCTAGCTGAAGCCCCAGAGCTGAATGCAAAGAAAATAAAGACCCTGATGACTAAATTAACAGGCTTGCACATTTTTTAATCCTTTGAGAAGCAGACCGTAAAAGCTGGCACTGAGTCTGTGAAATTGCATAACTCCCAAGAACTGAAGTAGGGCCTTTTATAATGATTCTCTACTATCAGTTTTATGGGAAAATGGCACTAGTGACTAATATTTCCCTGAAATTTTTCTGTTAGGACAGAACCATAGAATTTCTATATTGTTCCTTCATTTTTATATTTTTTGTGTAACAGTACATCATATAAAAATTATTCTTCAATTTAATTTTGTATTTCTGAAAAATACTCAGAAGTATTCTAAATATTTCAGCAGGGATTGCCTCCAAGTTAAGAGAGTCTAGGTTTTCCATATTCTCTTAAAAACCAACCTAATGTCTGACATCCTAATCCATATCCTAACCCCAGCAAAACAATTCAGAGAAAAACACACATATTAGAAGAATTAAACATTTCTCACTTCATTCAGTTGTTGAAATACCCAGGCCTTTACTGCATACTGAGAAAAGTACAAGCATTAATTTTAGCTTTCAAATGCCCAGTTTTTTCTCTGTATCACCACTATGTCTCTTTTAAACCAAGTTATGAAAAATAAGTTCTGTGAAGACGCTGGATTTTATATGCTTCTCCCCACCCCACTCCAATCAAATCAATGTGCATCTGCAATGTTCCATGGTAACTATCTTAAATGGTTCTCTACCCCTCTACATAATTTGATGCCCATGACACAAAATTTCATTGCCTCATTATCCATACTTTTAACCCTCCTACCACACCTTGAGAGTAATAGGAGGTCCGTGTGGTGTAGTGGTTTGAGCACTGGACTACAACTCTGGAGGCCATGATTTGAATAACTGCTCAGCCATGTAAAGCCACTGGCTGATCTAAGAAGTCACACTCTCTCAGTCTAAGTGGAAGGGAAAAGCAAATCATGCTAAGTACACCTTGTGATAGTTTCTTAGGGTCACCATAAGTCAGAAACAACTTGAAGGCACAGAATAAACACCACCACATCTTACCAAAAATTTTATTCAAAGCAAATTCTATCTCACAGAATCATAGAGTTGGAAGAGACCGCACGGGCCATCCAGTCCAACCCCATGCCATGCAGGAAATCCAATCAAAGCATCCCCAATAGATGGCCATCTAGCCTCTGCTTAAAGACCTCCAAGGAAGGAGAGTGTGTTCCACTATCGAACAGCCTTTACTGTCAGGATGTTCTTCCTAATGTTGAGGTGGAATCTCTTTTCTTGAAGCTTGCATCCATTGTTCCGGGTCCTGTTCTCTGGAGCAGCAGAAAACTTGCTTGCTCCCTCCTCAATATGACATCCTTTCAAATATTTAAACAGGGCTATCATATCACCTCTTAACCTTCTCTTCTCCAGGCTAAACATCCCCAGCTCCCTAAATCGTTCCTCATAGGACATGGTTTCCAGACCTTTCACCATTTTAGTCGCCCTCCTTTGGACACGCTCCAGTTTCTCAATGTCCTTTTTGAATTGTGGTGCCCAGAACTGGACACAATATTCCAGGTGGGGCCTGACCAGAGCAGAATACAGTGGCACTATTACTTGATCTAAACACTATACTTTTATTGATGCAGCCTAAAATAGCATTGGCCTTTTTAGCTGCTGCATCACACTGTTCACTCATGTTCAACTTGTGGTCTACTTGGACTCCCAGGTACCTTTCACATGTAGTTTCATTCAGCCAGGTGTACCCCATCCTATATCTGTGCATTTCATTTTTCTGCCCTAAGTGCAGTACCTTACATATCTCCGTGTTGAATTTCATTTTGTTAGCTTTGGCCCAGCTTTCTAGTCTATTCAGATGATTTTGAATGTTGATCCTGTCCTCTGCAATATTAGCTATTCCTCCTAATTTGGTGTCATCTGCAAATTTGATAAGTATGCTCCCAATTCTGTCATCCAGGTCATTGATAAAGATGTTGAATAGCACTGGGCCCAGGACAGAGCCCTGTGGGACCCCACTGGTCACTTCTCTCCAGGCTGAAAATGAGCCATTGTTGAGCACCCTTTGGGTTCAGCCGGTCAACCAATTACAAATCCATGTAACAGTTACTTTGTCTAGCCCACATTTTACAAGCTTGTTTGCAAGAATGTCATGGGAAACCTTGTCAAAGGCCTTACTGAAATCATGATATACTATATCCACAGCATTCCCTTCATCTACCAAGCTGGTAATTTTATCAAAGAAAGAGATCAGATTTGTCTGGCATGACTTCTTTCTCTGAAACCCATGTTGACTTTTTGTGATTATGGCATTGCCTTCTAGATGGTCACAGACTCTCTGTTTAATGATCTGCTCCAGAATCTTTCCTAGTACTGATGTCAGACTAACTGGACGATAACTGTTGGGATCCTCTTTATTCCCTTTTTTGAAGATGGGGACAACATTTGCCCTCCTCCAATCTGCTGGGATTTCTCCTGTTTTCCAGGAGTTTTCAAAGATTATTGCCAATGGCTCCGATATTACATTTGCCAGTTCTTTTAGTACCCTTGGATGTAGTTCATCTGGTCCTGGAGACTTATATTCATTTAGATTAACAAGATATTCCTCTACTATCTCTTTACTTATTCTGTGCTGAAATTCCTCTATTCTGTCCTCTCCTCCATTATCCTCAGGTTGATCTCCCTTTTCCTTTTCTGAGAAGACTGAGGCAAAGAAGGTGTTAAGTAATTCTGCCTTTTCTCTGTCTCCTGTTAGCATTTTGCCATCTTCTGCACACAGTGGCCCTCCCATTTCCTTCTTCTTCCTTTTGCTGTGGACATATCAAAAAATCCCTTTTTATTCTTTTTAACCTCTCTAGCAAGCCTGAGTTCATTCTGTGCTTTAGCTTTTCTGACTTTACCCCTACACATGCCTGCTACTTCTTTGAATTCCTTTTTTGTGATTTCCCCCTTTTTCCATTTCTTGTACATGTTCCGTTTCAAACTTAGCTCGGTTGAAAGTTCCTTAGTCATCCATCCTGGTTTCTTGAGACACCTTCACTCCCAAGTTATAGTCCAAATTCAAATAAAACCTAGCAAAACACCTGATGAGTACATACATTAACCATTTTAAAAATTAATTTTAATGTAATAATTAATGATTTTAAGAACTGGTTTTGAATTACTTTGCAAAGGGATTTTCCCAGCCAGTGAGCAAACTCTTCTCAACTGAGGCATGGGGGCTTGGGTTTTGTGACAACATATACAAAATGATGTAGAAAATAACAGGTGGGAAAGAGACAAAGAATGTGGGGTGGGAGGCTGCAGCATGCCCTGGAAGAGGGTTGAAACAGTCGATAAAAGATCCCAGAGGAAACATTCTGAATCTGAGTCCCTTAAATGAAGAGCTGGCCTGCTTACACATCTGATAAATCTCCAGGAACAATCATCCTGAAGAAGACTTTACGCATGGGGAGAGAAGATGTAAAGCCCCCTGCACCACTCTTCACAAGGATAGTCCTGAAAATATTTTCTCATGTTAATCATTTCCCCCCAAGCATGCATATACACACACCTCAGGATCTTTTTCAAATGTCCATCCCTGCTTCCTCTCCCTCCCCCAGCCCTGCACAAATTCACTTCTCATGAGACTGAAATGAAGGCAGCTGCCAAATCACAGCAGATGCACAATGAATTTGTTCCAAAGTGGGAATGGATTTTGACAAGATGACATCACTTCAAAATGTTCTCTCTACTTGTGCAGTTCCCACACCATCCCCCTAACTGTCCACCTGGTTATTACTTTGTAGATGATGGGCTAAAGTGCTTTGCCACAGAGAATTTGGACTATAAACTTGGTGGAAGCTGGCTAAATACATATTGAATTATAACACATAATATTATATAACATGTAACGTATAAAATACATACTGAATTATAACATATGTTCTATAATAAAATAATAAATAAAATAAAACTTTTATTTATATCCTGCTTTTTGTTAAAAACAATCAAAGCGGTTTACAAGAGTTAAAATAACACATTCATATATATACAAAGTACTCCCCCTTAAAAAACAATTAAACAATATAGGATTTAAAATTGCATAACTATTAAAGCCAATAAAAGTGATAGAGCCATCATATATATGGGGGGGATCACCACATGGCCGAGTAGTTTATTCTGGAAAGGCCTGCCGGAAGAGATCTGTCTTGACGGCTTTCTTGAAGCTGTCCAAGTTGGTGATTTGATGGATCTCGTCTGGCAGGCCGTTCCACAGGCTGGGAGCGGTTGCAGAAAAGGTCCTCTGGAAAGTCGCAGTCAGTCTGGTTTTTATAGGTTTCAATAGATTCTTCCCAGAGGACCTAAGTGCATGGGGGATTATATGGAAGTAGGTGATCCCTTAGATAGGTTGGGCCCAAGCCATGTAGGGCTATAACATATAAAACACATACTGAATTATAACATAAATGTTATATTATTGTTGTTCTGTGCTTTCAAGTCATTTCTGACTTAGGGCAACCTTAAGGCAACCCTAACATGGGGTTTCCTTGAGAAGATTTGTTCTGAGGTTTCCCTTCCCATGAGACTGAAAGCATGTGCCTCAGCCAGTGGGTTTCATGGCCAAGCAGGGAATCAAACCCTGGTTTCCAGGGTCATAGACCAACACTCAAACCACTACGACAAAGAGACGATTATCACATGAAAGTGTCCTTCCCCAGTGCTTAAAACGCCTTAATTGGGGGGAAGATTATCACACCCCCGCACACTTATCCCGTTCTTCACATGCACCAAGTGCAAGTTGGTAGCACTCTTAGAGGAGAAGGTACAGCAGCTGGAGTCCAGAGTAGCTGCACTTCAGCATATTAGGGAGCAAAAGGATTTCCTTGACACAACGGAACTAACGATCTTGGATGAGTACCATGCAGAGGAAGTTGCTGGGGCGGAGGAGGTCACTTCAGATACACAGGAGACAGACGGCTGGAGGAATGTGACACAGAGAAGTAGGCCAGGGACAGAGTAGGGAAGCCTGAAAGTTCCACCAGAGGGAACAGGCACTGCTAAGTCTCAGAGCAGGCGTGTGGTTGTAGTGGGGGACTCCTTGCTGAGGGGTACAGAAGCAGTGATTTGTAGGCCTGATAAGATGTCTCGAGAGGTGTGTTGTCTCCCCGGGACAAAGATCCATGATGTGACAGACAGGCTGACAAGACTGGTCAAGCCTACTGACCAATACCCCTTCCTTTTGGTCCACATGGGAACCAATGATACTGCAAGACACAGCCTTCAGAATATCAGAAGGGATTACGAGGCTCTTGGTAGGAAGCTGAAAGAAATGGATGCACAAGTTGTCATCTCGTCTGTTCTGCCAGCTGAAGGGCATGGTCCAGGAAGGGAGAGGAAAATAGAGGATGTGTCCTGGGTCCAGTGCTATTCAACATCTTTATCAATGACTTGGATGACAGAACTGGGGGCATATCAAGTTTGCAGATGACACCAAATTAGGAGGAATAGCTAATACCTCAGAGGACAGGATCAAAATTCAAAATGACCTGAATAGACTAGAAAGCTGGGCCAAAGCTAACAAAATGAAATTAAACACAGAGAAATGTTAGGTACTGCACTTAGGATGGAAAAATAAAATGCACAGATATAGGATGGGGGACACCTGGCTGAATGAGACTACATGTGAAAGGGACCTAGGAGTCCAAGTAGACCACAAATTGAACCTAAGTTAACAGTGCAATGCGGCAGCTAAAAAGGCCAATGCAATTTTAGGCTGCATCAACAAAAATATAGTCTCTAGATCAAGAGAAGTAATAGTGCCACTATATTCTGCTCTGGTCAGGCCCCACCTGGAATATTGTGTCCAGTTCTGGGCACCACAATTCAAAAAGGACATTGAGAAACTGGAGTGTGTCCAAAGGAGGGCAACTAAAATGGTGAAGGGTCTGGAAACCATGCCTCATGAGGAACGACTTAGGGAGCTGGGGATGTTTAGCCTGGAGAAAAGAAGGTTAAGAGGTGATATGATAGCCCTGTTTAAACATTTGAAGGGATGTCATATTGAGGAGGGAGCAAGTTTGTTTTCTGCTGCTCCAGAGAACAGGACCCGGAGCAATGGATGCAAGCTCCAGGAAAAGAGATTCCACCTCAACATTAGGAGAAACGTCCTGACAGGGCTGTTCGACAGTGGAGCACACTCCCTCAGAGTGTGGTGGAGTCTCCTTCTTTGGAGGTCTTTAAGCAGAGGCTGGATGGCCATCTGTCAGGGATGCTTTGATTGAGAGTTCCTGCATGGCACGGGGTTGGACTGGATGGCCCTTGTAGTCTCTTCCAACTCTATTATTCCATGATTCTATGATTCTTCTACCATCTGTAAACAGTAATAGACCCGTCATTGGGGATTAATGGGAACTCCCGTTAATACCCAATGACAGATCAACAGATGGATTTTTGGATGGACATTCTACAGCTTAACCTTCTTTGGCTGAGAACTAATTTTTTGATTCTGCTGCAGAATAACTATTCATCAGATACATACCCTTGGCCCTTGTAGTTAGTTGTTGTTGTTGTTGCTGTTGTTTTTGTCATTGTTCTATAGAACTTATGAGTTTTATTGTAAAAACTGAATAAAAATTTAGTTAGGAAAAAAATACCCATTGACAGGTCCATTACTGTTCACAGATGGAAGAAGAATAGAAAAAGAGCACGGGCAGGTAATAATCTTCCCCCCGATTATGCAACTGAAGCACAGGAGAAGGAGGCTTTCCTCTCCCAGTGATAATCCCCATAGAATCATAGTATCATAAACTTGTAAGAGATCACAAGGGTCATCCAATCCAACTCACGCCTATGCAGGAACTCACAATCACAGCATCCTTGACAGATGACCATCCAGCCTCTGTTTAGACTCCAAAGGAGGAGAGACTACATGTCCTTCCAAGGGAGTGTGTTCCACTATCGAACAGCTCTTACTGTCAGGAAGTTCCTCCCAAGGTTTGTGGAATCTCTTTTACTGTAGCTTCTATCCATTCTTCCAGGTCCTAGTCTCTGGAGCAGCAGAAAACAAGCTTGCTCCATCCTCAATAAGACACCACTTCAAATATTTAAACAGGGCGACCATATCACCTCTTAACCATCTCTTCTCCAGGCTAAACAAACCCAGTTCCCTAAGTGTCTCCTCCTAAGGTTTGTTTCCAGACACTTCACCATTTTGGTCATTTCCCTCCGTAAACGCTCCACTTTATCAACATCCATTTTGAATTGTGATGCCCAGAACTGGACACAGTATTCCAGGTGAAACCTTACCAAAGCAGAATAGAATGGCACTATTACTTCCTTTGATCTAGACACTATACTTGTACACTATATTGATGCAGCCTAGAATTGCATTGGCCTTTTTAGCTGCCAGATCACACTGTTGACTCATGTTCAACTTGTGGTCTACTAGGACTTTTAGATCCCTTTCACATGAAGTCTCCTTAAGCCAGATGTCCCCAATCCTATATCTATGCATTTAATTTTTTCTACTTAAGTGCAGTTCCAAGACTATGCTCCATTGGAGGGCACAGATTCATAGTGGGCACCTGTCTAGTAAGCTGTGTTTTTGTGATATGTTACCCCCCCTTCTCCCTTCTATACCAAAATGTAAACCAAAAGGAAGCCTTTAAGTAGAGGTTTTTAAGCATTATTATTATTATTATTATTATTATTATTATTATTATTATTATTATTATTA
>NC_056523.1:32272399-32280124 GCF_019175285.1 Sceloporus undulatus | reverse complement strand
ACCTTTATTTATGAAGCGCTGTAAATTTACACAGCGCTGTACATGCAATCTTTTTAGTTAGACGGTTCCCTGCCCTCGGGCTTACAATCTAAAAAGCAGAGACTAGATGGCCATCTGTCGGGGATGCTTTGATTGTGATTTCCTGCATGGCAGGGGGTTGGACTGGATGGCCCTTGTGGTCTCTTCCAACTCTATGATTCTATGACAAATATAACAACAACAAACAACAACAACAACAACAACAACAACAACGGTGATGATGTTTTGGCATGGGGGTGATTAAAGTGATCTTCTCCCCCAAACTTTGTCCCCAATATGATAAAGGAAAAAAGAAGTTGTTTATTTTACACACCAAAACCAGAAGACAGAACTGCCATAGGCTGCCATATGGACACTTGAATCATGGCTTCATAATCAAGAGTATGTACAAGCTCCATGAAGCTGCACACAACCCCTTTGTGGTGGCTTTGGATTACCATGCAAGCAAGAAATGTTGGGAAACCACAATTAACCACAACTTCCTATTATGTATCAACAGAAACAATGTTAACCATATCCAAATAAGCTGTGGTTTCAGGAATACAAAAATAAATACAAATTTCAGTAAATTTAAAAAAAATTAAAACAATGTGGAAATTATATGTAACTGAATTTATATAAAAAATGGCCACTGGTAACATATAGATTGATTTGTCCACCCCTACTGGAAGGTAATATATCTGGCCCCTGGCAGATATTTTAACAGGATTCTAGGATCCGAAACACACTGCAGAAAATAAAAATCCAGTCTGAGACCTCTTTAACTGCCCTGGCTCAATGTTAGGGAATTCTGGGAACTGTAGTTTTGTGAGACATTTAGCCTTCTTTGTCAGAGAGTTCTGGTACCACAATAAACTACAATTCTCAGAATTCCCTAGCACTGAGCCAGGGCAGTTAAAGCAGCCTCAAACTGGATTGTTTCTGCACTGTGCTTTGGACCTAAGAAAATTTTCCTCTAAACGACAAAGCGCCATTAGAACTCTGGTTGGGAGCCTGTAGTCTTCCAGATGTTGTTGTATACCAGCTCTCACTAGCCCAGCCAGCATGGCGAATATTTAGGTATTACGAGAGCCCAGTAACATCTGAAGGGATGAAGGTTCCCAGCCTCTGCATTAGGAGGCCATCAAAGAAAGTTTCCTGGGTCTTTTGTTATGGAAGTTCTAGGAACAAAGGACTGGACCACAGAGAATCCATTGTCTCTCTTCCAGCTCTATGGTTAAACACTGAAGAAATACACCTCTCACTTTGGATCTAAATAGTTAGATGAAACAACTTAGGTTTAAATGTTTGGGGAAACACTGCTTCACATCTGCATTAAAAAAAGGCAAGCTTTTCTTAAAGAATTTAGGGAAATGGTCAAATGGAGACTCTTTGGACTACAGTTCTTGAGACAATCTGCATACGAGTACCCAGAAAACTTCAGAGCAGAATGTGGAGCACCTCTGAGGATGCCAGCCACAGACGCTGGCGAAACGTCAGAAAGAAACTCTGCTAGAACATGGCCACATAGCCCGAAAAACCCACAAAAAACTAAGAATGTGGAGATTTCCCACATTTCCAAATGGTCTATCTACGGCATTTCAGTGGCTCTTAATTTTTCTCTCATGGATGTTGTAACTACTGAGAGCATATCTAAAGAAAATCGAAGAAGAGGGCAAATATAAGTATGTCATAACAGTTAGAATATTATATTAGGCACTGCACAAATCGGCCCAGATGTTTTCAACTGCAACTCCCATAACCCAGAACTAATGTTTAACCGATGGATGGGGATTGTGAGAGCTGTAGACCAAAACACCTGGAGGATGCCTGGTTGAGGAAGTATGGAATGGTCCTATTATGACTGACCAAATGTGGGGCAGGCTTGTGGGGCAATGATCACAAGGGGTTTTCCATTGAATGGAAGAGCCTGCCCAGCCACAGTGGTACTTGTGCCAAGCCCTGTTCACAGGGTTAGCTCAATCATAGCTTGGGAAACTTATTTTTGGAATATTATATATTTACATAATGATCTCATTTCATTTCTACCACTGGACTACTGGATCTCTCAGCCCGTATGGGCACTGGCCATGGCAGCTGGGGGATTCTGAAAGCTGTAGTCCCAAAAAGTAATTTTTTTTCTAAGTTCTGTGCTGGAGGTACTGAGGACAGGTTCTGGGCTAGGAGAAATCACCCTACTCAATGGAATTCAGTGAACGTGGTCAGAAAATAAGAATAAAGGAAATGTGAACAAGGCTTCTGACTGAGTACAAACTCTTTTCAGCAATGATATTGTCTCAATTACTCCACAGAAGTGTAGAAGAGATGAGCTCTATTCCAAGCTCCTCAGAAAACAGGAGGAATTAAAATGTAATAAGTAGTTAAGTACATAAAGTCTCTGCTAAATTTACCATCCAGGTTCATATATCATCCGAAACAAATCAACTCACATATATAACAAAATAGGACAGACACATTTGCCTGCATGTGTTGGGTCTTGTATAAAAACCAAGAGCAAAAAGCTTCTTAATTAAAAAAAAAACACTAAGTACTCCATGAAATCACAAAAACATGAATAATTTCATTAACATGGTTCAAAGCTGTGACATAAAATTAGTTCTAAGACTAGAAACAAAACTTTGCAAAACGTGTTTGAAGTATTTTGAGCCAGGCATTAAAACCCATCAGTTATTTACAGATCAAAGAAGCTCCAAGTGTCCTGGAACAATCAGAGTGAGAAATGCCAAAATCTGATTTCATCCATGTCCACATGTTTCTTTGAACTTGTAATTCAGAGAATTGGTCAGTGTATTGAACTAATTATCATGCTTAACGCTTGCCAATTCTGATGGCTGTGATCCTTTCTTGCAAGAAAGGGAATGAAGAGAAAGGGAGAGACAAGAGGAAAGAGATGTGGCCATCTGCGATGGAGGTCTGGAAGAAGGGCACATGGAAAGGCATGATCACGTACACAAACACACAAAATATGTAATTCTCTTGAGAGAAGTAAATTTTTCCATAGAGATTATGTAACACTGGCAGACTACTCTTCCTATTAGCCCTTCTTGAAGAAATTATCACATGCTGCACTTTATGTTTAGAAAAATTTGCTCAAACACCAGCCAGGAAAGCCAACAATTCCCATGATCACAGACTTCAGAGTTTGTACTTATACTACTACAGGCTGAGTCCCGTTTCTGGAATTCTGTACTCGAAAATATTCCAAAAACCAAAACTTTTTTCATGCATGGCTGAAATAGTGACACTTTTGCTATACACAAACTGTGTTTCATCCACAAAATTATTAAAAACATGGTATAAAAATACCCTCAGGCTATGTGTCTAAAGAGTATATGAAACATAAATGAATTCTGTGCTTACATAATATCTCATAATAACCAGGAATGATTCTTAATACAGATGTCTGTTTTTTCTGATTTTAACTTTAGTATGATTTTTACTCAGTTTTACCATGTTTTAATGTGGTGGTTTTAAACTGTTTTTAAAACTTTCTGTAAATGTTTTTAATTTGTTGTTCTGGAAGCCACCTTGAGTCCATCCTGTGAGAAAGGCAGTGTATAAATAAAGTATATAAAATAAAATAAAATAAATCTGCAAATATAGGTACAGTCTGCCCTCCTTATACATGGATTTTTTATTCATGGATTCAAGCATCCACGGCTTGAAAATATTCAAAAAAGTATAAATTCATGATAGCAAACTTTGATTTTCCATTTTATATAAGGGACACCATTTTGTTCTGCCATTGTATTTAATGCGACTTAAGCATCCACGGATTTTGTTATCCACGGGGGATCCAGGAACCAAACTCCATCAGATAACAAGGTCTCACTGTATTTCAAAATCCAATAAATAAATAAATAAACACCAGAAATCCCAAACACTTTTAGTTCCATGCATTTAAGGTAAGGGCTATTCAACCTATGTTAGCAGTCATACAGGTTGAAATAACAAAAATCCAAAAATCAAGTTTTCTAAACTCTGCCTAGAAAGCAAGGTCATCTACTGAAGCTGCATGGTGAGGAATTCAGAGCAGATAAAAGAAAACACTCATTTACATTGTGCATAACTAAACTAGAGAATTTGCTACCACAAGATGCAGTGATGGTCACCAACACTGGTGAGTTAAAAAAAGAGCTAGTGTGGTGTAGTGCTTTGAGTGTTAGACCAGCAGGATGCAGGTTCAAGGTGTCAATGAACCATACAACAATTCACTGTGGGTCCTTGGGCCAGTTACCCCTTCTAAGCCTGACCTACCTCACAAGGAGGTGCAACATGTACACAACCTTGAACTCATTAGATGAAAGGCTGCATGTAAATGTAATAAATAAATATATTGGAAAAATATGGAGGATAAAGCTACTAAGAGCTACTAGGCGTGATGGCTATGTTTTACCTCCAGTGTAGACAAGACAGCATGCAACACAAGTAGGAGGCAATGTGTTATCAGCCACATGCCCTTGGACATGCCTTAGGCATCTTCCGTGCCCTACTTTCAACTCTAAAAGCCTTTGTACTTGTACTGATGGTATTTCTAACCGAATGTGAAGATGTATGTTCCATTTTCAACTCCATATTGGACATCTGCTCAAGGACAGTCTTCTTTCATCTTATCTCTTCTTGGGTCCTCTGACTTGGGAGGAGAGATGCCATAGATAAGAGAGCACCCTTTAATGGATCAGTTGGAAACAAGACCATGGTAAGAGGAAAGTCTCTTTCCATTCTTTGACAATGGTGAAGATGGAAAGTCAGAAAGTGGCTACAAAACCTAAATGAAGTAGAGCTATGTTGAATTAAACAGTTTGTCCAGACATAAAAAAATGTTTTGAATTCCTAGTAAGTTGAGCACATATAAAATATTCTCAATCATGTTCCAAAACATCTTTACATACTCTGCTGATATAATGCCAACTAGAGCATCATAATAAGATGCAAAGAACAAGTGTGACATGCACAGTTTGTAAATAGTAATGGCTCCTTATTGGCAACTTTGTTTGTATGTCATAGCTTTTTGTTGCTCAACTGCTGCCACTCCATGTCTTAGTAAGAATTCTATATAAAGTCAGTTTGTTTATTTGTGATGGAACTCTGGGCTACCAACCAAGAGTTCAACTGGCACTGTGTCATCAAATAAACTGCTCAGTCCAATATACTATCAAGTTCCATTCATGACTCTAAAATGATTTTTTAAAAATTTCCTTTCAGTGGGTTGTCTGGAGTGATTTGCTGTTTGATTCGCTTTTCCCTTTTTGACTGAGTTTAACACTGGCAAGGTAATCCTCTTGTTAGTTCTGCTAATATGAACTGTTTGGTGAATTGATTAATGCAACTATCATGCTGATACTATTGTTAATAGGTGTATCTAATGTTATATTTGTATGTCTGATGCTCCTTTACATTTTTGATTTGTTAAATCATTTGTTAGTGACTTCTTGCAAATAAAGATATAATATAATAAATCTATTATTATTGTATGCTGGTATTTTATGAGTTGCTTTGGGCACAATGACTGTGCTACATGTGATTATCTAAGGCCTTTTCACACTGTACTATGATTCCATTTTAACTGCCATAGCAACATCTTATGGAATCCTGCAGTTTTCTGTTCTTTGAGTTATATTTAGCATTCATAGCCAGAGAGCTCTAGTGCCATGCCAAACTACACTGTCGTTTCTGTGGAACTGCTTGGCAGCTGCAGAGACAACAAAATCAGTGGGACACTGTGCAGTGATCCAACAGATACTGCCTAACCTAGCTGTTTAATTTAAGCTTTGCAGCACATTCGCTGTGTGGTGCTGACATTTCTGACTAGAGATTTACCATTATCATACTTTAACCATCCAGTTCAACTGTCCAGTTCAATCAGGTGAGGCTGTGTACATTCTCACCAAAGTAGGAAATCAAGACAGAAATCAATTGTTTTGGTGTGTGTTTCTAATCTGTACTGTTTTATTCATTTTATTTTTAGCCACATTGTGTCCCATATTTTAAGGAGAAAGGCAGGATAGAAATTTTTTAAATGCATGCATACTCACTCACTCACTCAGTCATTACCAATTAGGGCTGTTAGGAATGGGACAAATGAGTTTGTCAGACTGAACTTAGTGTATGAAACCCTTGCTAAATCCGATTGTCAGTACTTATTCAAAAATGGCTTCTCCTGGCTTCTCAGCAAACACTTCGTCGATGGAAGGAAAGCAGAAAGCCTAAATTATGTTTTAGAAGCACGACGGACGATCCCACCTTTGTGCTTCTGAAACAGTTCTGCAACATTTCGCCCATGTAAATGCCTCCGTGTGATAATCCGCTATATCAGTGGTTCTCAGCTTTGCCCCTCCAGAGGTTTTGACCTTCATTTCTCAGAAGCTTCAAACAGCTTATGAATCTTTAGGGCTTCTGGGGGTTGAAGTCCAAAATATCTGAAGATCTACTGATCTAACTGGCCTTCAAAAACAGGCAAGAGTAAGTATTGCTGCAATTAGCACTTTGCTGAAGAACTGAATATTTAGAACCTGACAATCTACTGACACCTCAAGAAAACTGTTGTTTGACAATTAAACAGATAAATCATAGTAATCCAGATACAAATCTCCCTTGGGTTTCCCATCACTCTCACAAAGTGTTCACACAAGCAAGCCATTATGTGATATGATTTCTCTTCTATTAAAATCAAAGGTAATAAGAGTCTTGTTTGAATAGACTTATCCAAAGAGAAGATTTGCTATGATTAAAGATTTGCTTCAGGTGCCTCTAAACTACAAAAAACACAGGCATTAGGCACCCTCTAGTGTACTGTTATGGCACTGCCATTGAATTGCTCAATCCATGTTTTAAGAGGATTTGAAAAATCCACTACTGAAGAACGCTCAGTCTAACCTCCCACTTCTTGCCTCACTTTTTAAAAATACAAAAGAAAATGTGTTTCCTTATTTCTAAATTCCAAATCCTGCCACATTTTCCATTCCTCCAGATGTAGAAAGAAGTGGAAACAGCAAAGTTGTTTTTAAAAGAAGAGACTTGGGCCTGTTACAGACTGCCAAAATAAAGCTGCTTCAGGTCTCTTCGGAGGTATGCTATTTAAATGATGTATGGGTCCTAAGAGTCCGGAGGTCGCGCCAAAGCCACACTCCATTCCTAAGCACTGGAGTGCAGCTTTGGTGCAGCTTCCTGATTCTTAGGATGCATGCATCATTTAAACAGCATACCTCCAAAGAGACCCGAAGCAGCTTTATTTTGGCAGTCTGTAACAGGCCATAGTAACTTATTTAGGAATAGGCTGAAGGCAGTGTTCAAGAGCTGGGACACAAGGTACTTTGGAGCTGTACAGATGAGCAGCATGCAGCCGCCCCTGTACTGGCTGGATTGGGGCTGCAGCAACTACACGCTGTGGCACCGATCCGGCCTCCGGAGGGTGCAAAAAAAGCATCTCCTTTTTGTACCCTCCAAGGGGCATCATAGCCGTGGTGGTGTGGCTCTATGATGACCCTTTGGTGCTGCATCATGTAGATGCAGTGCTGGAGCTGCACCATGATGGTGCACGCCATGTAGACCATCATGCGCCAAAATGGCACCCTGGGGGCGGGGCTAGGGCATCCAGCATGTGGATGTTGCGCCATGGCTTCGCCCACAGGCCAGCATAATAATAATAATAATAATAATAATAATAATAATAATAATAATAATAAT
>NC_056523.1:32245173-32272389 GCF_019175285.1 Sceloporus undulatus | reverse complement strand
ATAGTTTATTTGTAACCCACTTTTCCAAAATTTTGATCAAAAACAGCGTTAAAAGCAACATAGTAATACTAACGACAAAAGGGCCAGATGGAAGGGGAAATCGATATATACAGTCCGGGGTCATCAATGAAAAGGGGTAAGAGAAGATTTTTCACGGTGGGAAGGCTTGGGAAAAGAAATACATCTTCAGATTCTTTTTGAAAAGAGCTAAGGATGTGGTGGAGCGAAGCTCATCTGGGAGACTATTCCAAGATCTTGGGGCCACAATAGAGAATGCCCTCTGTGAGGTCCTCACATAGCGTGTCGCTGGGACTTCCAACAATTTCATCCCTGTTGATCTGAGTGTGCGGGGCGGATTATATGGAGAAAGGCGGTCCTCCAAGTACTCTGGGCCCAAGCCATTTAGGGCTTTATAGGTCATTACCAACACCTTGTATTGAGCCCGGAAGTGAATAGGCAGCCAATGAAGATCTTTCAAGATGGGTGTTATATGGTCAGACCTGGAACAACCAGCGACCAGTCTCGCTGCCATATTCTGCACTAACTGTAGCTTCCGGGTTTGGTACAAGGGTTGCCCCATGTAGAGCGCATTACAGAAATCCAATCGAGAGGTTACCAGAGCATGTACTACAGTTTCAAGGTCTCTCCGGTCCAGGTAGGGACGCAGCTGGCATATCAGCCAATGCTGATAACAAGCGCTCCTGACCGTCGCATCCACCTGAGATGTCAGCTGGAGCAACAGGTCCAGGAGCACTCCCAAGCTGCGGACCGAGTCCTTCAAGGGGAGCGTGACCCCGTTCAGGACCGGATGGCAAATCTCACCACCCAGACCCGGGTAACCTATCGCCAGTACTTCAGTTTTCTCTGGATTCAGGCTGAGTCTGTTTTCCCTCATCCAGCCCATTACCGACTCCAAGCAAGCATTTAGAGGAGAGATGCCATCCCTAGTTACTGCATCAGTCGGTGACACAGAGAAACATATTTTGGTGTCATCAGCATACTGTGTCTCCGGATGATCTCTCCCAGTGGTTTCATGTAAATGTTAAATAGCATGGGGGACAGAATCGCTCCTTGAGGGATGCCAAATGTAAGCGCCCTCTTATCGGAGCAAACGTCCCCCAGCTGCACCATCTGGAATCTACCCGAGAGGTAGGAACGGAACCAATGTAGCGCAGTGCCCCCGATACCTAACTCCCTCAGGCGTTCCAGAAGGATACCATGGTCAATGGTATCGAAAGCCACTGAGATATCCAAAAGCACTAACAGGGACACGCTTCCCCTGTCCATGCCCAGACGGAGATCATCAACTAAGGCAGTCTCAACTCCATAGCCCGCCCGGAAGCCAGTTTGAAATGGGTCCAGAAAATCCTTCTTATCCAAGATCGATTGAAGCTGGGAGGCGACCGCTCTCTCGATCGCCTTCCCTAAAAATGGCAGCAGCGATATAGGCCGGTAGTTATTATAAGCCAGGGGGTCTAGAGAGGGGTTTTTTTTAGCAGGGGTTTAACCACTGCTAGTTTTAATTTAGATGGAAATTGTCCCTCTATTAAAGATGTATTGATTATGCGGTACAGCATAATTAGCACTGCATCCCCCCCGGGCCGCCAGCCATGAGGGACAGGGATCGAGAGAGCATGTTGTCTTCCTAACACTTCAAAGGATCTTGTCTACTTCCTCGGTACTGACAAACTCAAAGTTATCCAGTATAACAGGGGCCACGGAAGCTCTGGACACCTCTCTAATAGATTCTGAAGAAATACTGGCATCGAGATCAGCCCTTATCCGAGAGATTTTGTCCGCAAAGAAGTTATTAAATTTGTCACAGCAGGCTTTAGATGGTTCTAAAATAGGGTTCAGGGAGGGGGCAGTTGTGTCAGCTCCCTCACTACCCTGAACAGCTCTGCCGGACGCGACTCCACGGACGCAATACGTGCAGCATAGAAAAAATTCTTTGCTGCACTTATTGCCACTCCGTAGGCCTTCAAATGAGAGTCTAGGAGTGCCTTGTCGGCTAAGTGCTGGTGTCCTCGCCAGTCGCGCTCTAGTCGTCGCAGAACCCGCGGCCTGTATAGGTTATTTCTTTGTAATAGGGCCTCCACTGCATGATACTGCAGTGTGCTTTGACTGTAAGATGGTTAAAGAATCTCATATGGAAGAAATGACAAAGAACTCTTCAAGAATTTGGAAAGCCACTGCGAGTTGGACGTAAACTGCCTAGACGCAGAGCTTGGGGGTAATGATTTACAAGTAACAGTACAACTTGTCAGGCATAGGTTGAGTTTCCCCTATCCATGAATCAATCCATTAACAAAACAGCAACACCTTATTTTTAAAAAATAATGATTTTAAAAGGCAGTTAAAATGATAAAAATGAAACACAATACAATTAAAAAGCCTTCTGCAAAGTCAGTTAACGCGTAAAAGGCTCGAGTAAACAGCAATTTAATTTTTAATTAATTAAAACTTAATGTTCTAATCTCCTATTAAATGTGCCTAACATTTGCTTATATATATATATCCCTTTATATACACTAAAGGGCATAAAGTGGAGTCCAGCAAGGTTGAAACTGGGCAGCGCAAGTGGCCGAAGGCAAAACTAAGTGGGAACAAAACACATTCAGCCATGTCATGATTAAGAAGAAATTGCCTGTCTTTCAGAGGGATAAGAATACACACACAAGTCAATAATCGTAGTTATTGCTAGCCTACAAAGTTCCTTAGAAAGAACTTCTTGACCGCAAAAGTGGTTCAGCAATGGAACCAATTGCCTGGAGAGGTGTTGGGGTCTCCTTCTCTAAACATCTTCAAAAGGAGGCTGGGCAGCTACCTCCTGGGAATGCTATTACTGGAAATCCTGAGAAAACTGAGTAAGGGGTTGGACTTCATAACCCATGAGGCCCTTCCAACTCTATAATTCTAAGGGAGTTCACACAAGCAAGGGGGGAGGGAGGGGAACATCTGGAAAGTCCATTGCGCACTACACACTGCCAAACCATGGTTTAGTGATCAAGCAGTGTAATGTTCGAACCAGGCCAACATGTCATTCACAAATGTCACCCAGCACTTATTTTCACTGTCAGAAATCTATGAACAAGTTAAATCTAAACACAGCACTCTGTCGAAAACCCTGAACAAATACATGCTGCCAGAAAGCAAATCAGGTTTTTTTCAGAGGAAAATTCACCACAGAATTTCTGTCTCACAGAACCTGTCAGTGTAGTTAATTCCCAATATGAACATATGAATTGCCATACTCATTCTTTCCTTCGTGTTGTTATAGCTGGTCTAAATTACTTGGAAATAATAATAATAATAATAATAATAATAATAATAATAATAATAGGCTGCTTAACTAGAGTCTAAGTCCCCAATCCTTAAAGAAACCAGGTGTATGAAACAAATGAATACACCTTTAGAGATAATATAAGTTTCAACAGAAGGAAGAAAATTGGAAATTTGCCACTGACTTAAATCAAGGGCAAATATTACTGCAGGACAGAAAATTCCTTTGCAAATCCTATGTATTAAAAGCTTCTTGCAAACATGAAAAACAGTATGTGTCATAAGGTTGACTTTACAGAAAACAAAAGATCTATCTGCCTTTGTTTTTGTGGAATGGACAGTATTGTGCAGTTCTTTTAAATATGGCATGGCCCATGAGTTACACTAACTAATATTTGCTGCTTAAATAGCAGGAATACACAGATAGAGTGCTATTGTGGTTGCAATCGCTTACCACTCACTCTCCAGAACCAGGATTCAACTGAGGTTCAGAAAATATGTGCAATTGGAATGTAAACTGGCTCAGTTTACATTTCCCAACAATGTCTACTGTAACTTAGGAAAGCGGCCTAAATCCAAAGAATATAACCACTGCACTGTTTGCCATTCAAAATTTGTTCTCTCTGTGTGTGTGTTATGTCAAACAGACTTATTATACTCAAATGATGAAATGTGGAGGCTGCCATGTGAAGCTGTAATTTAAGTTTAGTGTGTTCGTTAACACATCATATTATAGTGCAATCCAGAGTTGAGGAAATTTGGTGGATCGAGGAGCCAATTCACCTCTGCTCCCCAAGGCATGCTGCAAGCTACACCACACACCAAGAACAAAACTAGAAAACACCAAAGGTTTCACTGATAGCTTCTTTTTGAAGAAAAACAAGGCATGCAGACATATTATGTGTCTTCAAGTCAACCCCAGAATAGATTTTACAGCTGGCTCTCCATATTTGCAGCTTTGACTTTTGCAGATTTGATTAATAAGTTCTCTCTAGGAATCTCTAGATCCTCCAGCATCACTCTATTGTCAACCTCTGCCAAAGGTCACACTGGAGGACCTAGAGATTCCTAAAGAGATGTTCTCTCAAGTTAAAAAAAAACACTCTTTGTTTATTTGTGGTTTTTCTACTTTCATGGGGTTCCTGTGCCCCTAACCGCAGCAAATGTGAAGGGTCCACTGCACTTGGCAAGATTTATACAAAGGAGGTTTGCCATTGGCTCCCCCTAAAACTGAGAAAGTAAGACTTGCCCAGGATCAACATGGTCCTAGCCCAATACTCCAAGCACACTACATTGGCTCTCACAGGGATATTTCCCTTTCTATTAATCCTAGTAAGCTGAGCCAGTCCAATCCACCCAGGCCAAAGTAATGTACAACTCCTCTTGAGTACTACTTGGAAAAGTTATTCTGGGAGGATACAACTCCGAGTATCATCCAGCCAACATGGCTGGATTTGGGGGAAATGTAGCCCAAAAATATAACATTTTCAGGTTCTGCTCTTGGGCTAGTTGTACTAAAAAGTATGACTGAAACAAGACATGCTGTGGGGGGGGGGGGTGTCCTTTCTTTTTCTTTGCATTTCTGACTGAATAAAAATACTATGAGTTACAGGATTTGTTTTAAACTGAAAAAGGCTAACCCTTACACATTTGCAACACTGTAAAAAATACTTTTAAAACTGGGGGAGTATGTCAGCCAGAATGCTATCACAGTGACACAGAATAAATCATTCACATTAGAGTCCAGAAAAAAGTTGCAATTCAGTAAAGGGTTGCTGGGGAAGTGTGGTTTTTTAAGCTCATTCTAATGTCCATTTCAGACATCTGTTAGAAGATTGTTCTCTAGGTTTTGGTGTGTGTGTGTGTGTGTGTGTGTTTTAAGCCTAAAGAGAATTGAGAATCAGGGGAGGGATTCCCCCTTTTTCCCATGAACTAAATGCAATGGAATTTTAACAGATGTTCTCCTTGGTCATAGTTAATAAAATGAATTCTACAGAAACTGAAAAGCCTGGCTCAGCTTACTAGGATAAACTTTCAACAGAGGAGCTATAGATGTCACCAGCTCATCAGCAAACCATGAGACCAAGAATGCACAATTCCCTATACAACTGGCCTTATCAGTATAATCACACTTGCAAAAATATGGTGCACAAAGACCACAATTAAGCCCCCATACACTGTGAGACAATTTATCCCACACATTCCCTTGTTTTCCCAGTTCTGAAAACTAACATATGATGTGTCTAAATTCCTAAGCACTCTTTCATGCATCTGGGCTCCCAATACTTACAGCACCATCATACAACAGCATCCCTTCCTGTGTTCCCCTTAACTGTCTCCATTTATACACCAATGCTAGGAATAGTAATGCTGGGGTAATGATAGGAACAGCAAGACATCTTTTAGCTAGAAACAGTAAAACATCTTTAGTATGCTTTATTGAAATTGGCTTGGTTAGCAATCTTCCAACAGCAATAGCAATAGCAAATACACTTCAATACCACTTGTCAGTGAACTAGCACTCCCTAAGCAGTTTACAATGTGTAAGCCATTGCCCCCAACAAGCTGGAAATTCATTTTATCGACCTACGAAAGTATGGAAGGCTGAGTGGACCTTGGAGCCCTCCTCTGTGTCACCAGGGCTCCTTATTATTCCAAGCCTTATTAGGCTATTATAGATGAGAGCTTGAAAGGATTTTGAACTACCATTCCCAATATCCATAAGTTATCACTATGTTAGCTGAGGGATTCTGGAAATTTTAGTAAAAAAATCTAACTGTTCCAAGATACCCTAGAAATTTTTAAAAAACAGGATTGACTTTAAAGGCCTGAAACATGGGAACAAATATAAGTGGACTCACAAACAAATTATGAACCAGATTTAGGAAATGCACAATCACTACCAAATATAGCTCCTACTCTTCTGATAATATATTATTCTATGTGACTTAAGACCATTGGGTTCTAAGATTTCCACAGTCGTCTTCATTGGCATTTGCATAAACTAGACTGCAATGACATCATTTGGTGAATCCATTTTTTGATGCTGTTAGCTGCCCTCAGGTCAACTTCGACTCATGGCAATCCTGTGAATGAGACATGTGGACATACATCTGCTTCACATGCATTCAGATGGCACACATTTTTGGCAGTGGGAGGGTGAATAGAGGCACATAAATGAAAATTTGTGCAGGAAAATTAAGACAATTAACCATTGATGCAAATGTATAAAAATCTGCAGCAATGTGCACAATATATTTACTACTAGCCTATACTTTTATGTCATACCATTGGCTCACCATATCCCTGGATTCTTCATCCATAAATTCAACCACCCACAGCTTGAGAGTATTATTTTAAAAATTCTAAAAAGCAAACTTTAATTTTGCCATTTTATATAAGGGACATCACCTCACTTTTCCATTGTATATAATGAGACTTGAACATCCACAGATTTTGGTATCCATGGGGGCCCCTAGAGCTAAACCCCACTGAATACCAAGGGCCGACTGTATTATGGATCCTCTGCTGGAGAACTCTAATGCTGTAGAGAACTCCAAATACCTCAACCAACTACAAATCCCATAAAATTGATAGCATAGGATAGTATCAAACTGCTGTGCTTGTGCAGTGTTAATAGAAGTCAAATTTTGATTAATTATTTACATATTATTTAGGGGCTAGAGAAAAGTGAGACACATGTGGTTCTGTCACATCTAGTTTCATAACCAGCATGCAAAAAGAATAACTAACTTGGCGTCTCTCACCCAATGCAGAAACCTCTGTTTGAAAGAAGACAAAGATTTGTGTTATCATTTATTACATGTCCAATATAAGCCTGCAATTTCATAACAACCTTGTGTATGTCTGCCTGGGAAGAAGCAGCCAATTAAACAATTTAACAGGCACTTTCCCACAAAGCAGCAATACTTAGTGTCAAAACACATGAGCCTTTCAGCACTGAGCTAAAGACATTGCACTTAAGGAGAAAAAAACAATCTATCATGTACAACTGATCATTTATGATTTGCTTCGTTTTGAAGCAAAGCTGCATTGCATTTCAACAATAATTTGTTGTTCATTCCGTCAAGGCAGATGCACCAAAAAAGGAAAAGGGAAAAAATCACAGTCTGTCAACTAAAATTGGTTTTGAAGGAACTTTTATGAATACACATAATGGAAAGGGCCTCAATTAAATTTCCAACCAAGTGTTCCCACTTTGAGAAAACCAAAGTTCTCTCTACAGGGTCAGACACTATGCTAAGAGATCTGCTTGGAAATTAATTACCACCTTGATACATGTCAAAACACATTTTTGAGACAGAATAGCATCCAATCACAACTGTGTGTTTTATCTATCTGTTAGTGGGCAACAAGAACAAAATAAAATCAGTATTCTTTAGCAACTACAGCTATTCATTTATTCAGAAACCCTCAGAGAAATCAAAATGTCTTGTTGCCCCTTTTGTTGTTGCCTACAACCAGATGAAATCTCACCAAGTAACATGTGCTTAGTGAAGCAGAAAATAAGTACAGGATGAAGCAAAAGTGGGGGTTATGTTTTAGAGAAGCAGGTGTCATCTCTTCACACAAATAACTAATTTTTGAAGCACTTGGAGGTATCACAACAAAGGATATTTCATTTCCCTTTCCCCAGCAGCTAGAAATGTCCTAAGCATGGGATTTCTTATTGTTATACCACAGTTTACACAAGACATAAAAACCATTGTCACTCCTTTGCAGCCTGGGGTGACTGCTAATATTTGTTCTCAATGTACAGAGGAAAAATTTAAAAAGAAGAAATAAGCTTTTTAAGAAGTTATTTGCAGCACGTACTTTAAACAATATAAGTTTCTATTTGTCAAAGTATTTCCTGCAATTCATGTTTCACTGTATTTAGTTTTTCAAGTACAGTATATCAAAATTTAAAGGCAGTGTCAATCATATTAAAATGGCAGTATGAATCAAATTAATATTATTTTCTTATGACATAATTCATTAATTCAAATTGTGAGCAGCCACAATACCACCCAGAACGCACTGATCTCATATGATTTCAGAAGTTAATCAGACGTGGTTCATACTTGGTTGGGAGAGCAGGGGTAAAACCAGGGATCTCCAGGAAGGGCTACAAAAGAAACCTGTCTGAAATTCCATAAAGCCACTGCCAGACTGAATTGGCAATACTGAGCTAGATAAATCAGTGCTCTGAGTATGTGTAAGAGAGCTTCTTTATCCCTATGTTCAGCACAAGAAAAAAAATTGAAAATAAAGCACAATAACATTCAATTAAATACAGTCATTCCCCTACATCTGCTTGGATTGGGATGCAAGACTTCCGTGAAAGTGGACAAATCTCAAATAACTCTAGATATCCCTCCAAAATCATATTTAATACACACAAAAGTACAATCTGCAGATTCAACCCACCATGGATGCCTTTGAGGTGGCAGGGGTTCCTTCGCAAAAAAGAAGTCAGCTGCCGGTGGGGCTTGCCATTACTGTTGCTGCCCTACACCATTTTTAATAAGAACGTGAAATTTGTTTGCAGTCTCTATTAAAAATGGCACAGGTCAGCAGCAAATAATCCATGAATAATCCAAATTGCAAAGGCCAAACTTGCAAATGTGGGATGCTATTGTTATTGTTGCGTGCCTTGATGTCATTTCCAACTGATGGTGACTCGAAGGCAAACTTATCATGGAGTTTTCTTGGCAAGATTTGTTCAGAGGACGTTTGCCATTGTCTTACCCTGAGACTGAGAGCATGTGACTTGCCCAAGGTCAGCCAGTGCCAGTGGGTTTCATGGTGGAGGAGAGAATTGAGCCCTGGTCTCCAGAGTCACAGTACAACAATCAAACCATTATTCCATACTGGCTAAATTGTATATTTTTAAAAAAATTCTAAAACCATCCAAAACATAATTTAAAGTACCGAAATTTTAAATATCAAAGGGAACACATGCTCAAATAATGATAATTAACTAAATTATAAAATAAAGTTGAAAAAATAAATAAAGTTGTATCCTTACTATTCAGTGCTATCTTAAAATCTAAACTAATTCTATCCAGAGTAGACTCATTGAAACCAGCAGGACGTCAGTTAGTTGGGACTTACAGGCCTCATTCTACTCAAGATAGGACTAATGTTGGATTTACCCCTAAGGTTTTAAAGACACATTAAAGACAAATGAATAATAACATCTTCGCTTGGTACCAAACAAATCAGCTAAGCTGATTCCTGAATGAATGCATTTTGTGGCAGTGGTGGCTGTACAAGAGTCTGGTCCAGTCCAGATCAATATTCATCCTTTCTTTTGCAGCAGCAAGAGCAAGCACTGCAGCATTCACACATCCTCTGGAACAGAGGGACCTACTCACAATTGCAATACTAGCAATACACCATAGAAAGGAAAGTTAAGAGATTCTTATAGGCAAAATCACAGTAAACTGGGCTGGAAACATTGCCATCCTCTTGGAAGACAGCAAAAGATAGAAGTTTCTTCTTGTCCCTCTTGTCCTATTGGCCCTTCCTTTCCCACCCAACTAAGCATTTACCCATGGCTAGAAAACAGCCAGCCCAACAACAATGCCAAAATCTTTAGTGTGTTGTTAAAGCAGCAGAAAAAGAGGAGTCATGTAATTCTAATTTGTCCCTTCCTCCCTGTCAGACATGGTTTAAAGGGGGTATTACCTTGGCAAGCTGGAGATAGGAAAACATAACAGAGAATTCAATCATTTTTTCATTGTATCTGGCAGAAAATAAGTCCAAAGACACAGATCATTAAAACAAAAATAGAAAATTTACCTCTCTTATTACTGTGCTTTTGTAACCTCGGTAGAGTCCTAGAATACCCTGAAAATCAACAAGAGAAAGTATCAGCTATTGGGAATTACATGAACAAAAACTGCCATTTGCAGATGGTTACATGACTGGTACAACAGCTTTACTGAGACTAGTACCCAGGCATCCAGCAAATTAACAATACTGATTATAAACATACACTATATAGTCTTCCAAACTTAGGTGAGTTTGGTCCCCACTTAAAAAACACTTTAAAAAGAGTCTTCTAAAAATAATAAGTTACAGTTGTACATCAAAGGAATAATATATTACATTATTATCTTAAAAGACTAAGGCTCCATACAGACAGGCCAAAATAAAGCTGCTTTGGGTGACTTTGGAGGTATGCTGTTTAAGTGATGCATGCGTCCTAAGAGTCTGGAAGCTGTGCCAAAGCCATGATCCAGTCCTAAGGGCGGCCTGTTCCCGCCCCTTTCCCCACTAGATCGGGACCTCAGCTGCCACAGCGGCAGCCTCTGACACCCCGATCCGCCGCTTTCCGGGCCGCAGGGAAGCAGAAAAACACAGCTTCCCCGCAGCCTGGAAAGGGGTGTCCTTGGGGCTTCATGCCCCAAGGACACCCGACGGCAGCAGGGACAAACAGAAAGGGGCCACTTGGCCCCTTTCTGCTTTGCGTCACTGGCGCAGCTGTCTAAAGGCTGCATCCAGCAACACAAAGCTAGAAGGAGCTCCGAAACAGAGCTCCTTCTGGCACCGCAGAAAGGGCACCCCAAGCACCCTCGCGTGGCACCAGCACGTCACTTCCGCGCCACTCCATTTGGAGGCGGTGGGGTCGTGACATGCCAATGGCGGCGCCCATGTGTATAGGGCGCCGCCCTTTTGTACGTACTAGATACGTACTAGGGTTAGGGCGTCTGGAAGGGACGCCCTTTCCTAACCCTAGTATGTACCTAGTACATACTTTATGCGTGTCTGTAACGCTCCTCAGTTCATAATGCACCCATAGGTCTACCCTTAGGTTTTAACCGTAACAATTCAGACCTATTTCCAGGTAAGGTAGGCTTCACTACTCACAAAATAGGAGCAGAAAAAAGCATTTGTGTGCACATCCACTGGTTTGGATTTATTTCTTTTGGTATGGTGTAGCAGGCACTCCACATGGCAGTCCCCCTGGCCATGTCCCCCAAGAAATTTCTAAAAGTTCACATACCTCTGTCATACAAATAAACCAGTTTATGGCCATTTTCATCTCTACCAAGAGCAGCCACTCAATACACTGCAGCTGGGAAAATTTATTTTCCCTTTAACTACCATGAAGATTACAGCTAAACTTAACTTCAAGTTTTTTTAAGAGTCATGCTTAATCACATGACCTATTTGAACCAATGTGCATGATGCTTTACAAAATACAGTAAGATCACCTTATCCGTGAGTTCACTTTTCAGAGTTTCACTTACCCCCAGCCCAAAACTATAGTCAAAATATAGGGTTCGCTAGCAAGAAAATAGAAAATTTTGTGGGCATCTCTCAGTCCTCCAGTGCAATTCTATGGTATGCTTGGGCTAGAGGTTGACCTCTTGCATTCTGCTTACTGTGAGGAAGTGACGATAGGAAAGTTGGGAGCAGACTGGTTCCCCCACCATCCACAGGGCAGCAAGTGAGGAGATGAGCAGGGGGGGATGCTTCCTGGCCAGAGGAAGCATTGTTTCCAACTGTGGTTCAAAAATATAGTCAAAATATAGATTTCAGTACTATCCACAGTTTCAGGCATCCTCCAGGAGAGGGAAGACATCTTGGAACATATCCCGTGTGGACAAAGGGATCTTACTTTGCAGAAGAGCAAGTCTCTGCCTAGTGAACTTACAAACCAGATCATAACATAAAGAAAAAACAAATAGTAGGAATAAACATGGAAAGAACAGGTTTATCTTTCAGTTTTACTTCCTACCTCTTCATACAGAGTGTTGGAAAGAATCCGTAAGGTGCTGGAGGAAGGGGAAACTTGTGCTCTTTGTTTCACAACTTCAGAGGGAACCCGTATTAGACAAGCCACCTGCAAAAGTCATAAAAGAACTTGAATAAGAAACTCATAAAATTCAAGATGTTGTTTCTCTAAGCTCTGAATGTTTCTTGTTAGGAATCCAAGGTTTGATTTATTTCTTGCTTTGAATGGTTTTGAGGGGAGTCTGTATTTGTAACTTTCTCTCACTTATAAAGAAACACTGATTTGGATAAAATAATTGTTCTTATTTCTTTTTCTTTTAAAGAGAGAAACTGAAAATTTGCACCAACACTAACACATATCTGGAAAGCACAGGCAACATGCCTCTCTACACATTTCTTGTCAAAAAATAAGATAGACATACAGTGCCATCTAGTGACTAACAATGAGTACTACAGACTTTCAGAGGAAAGAACTGACGGAATCGGCTCCGTATATTCCTTGCCTAAGAAAATCCTGTGAAATTCATAGGGCTGCCATAAGTCAACAGGCAACATGAAGGCACATACACAGACAGGTACTTAAAGTATGAGAAATACACAGGAATGAACTATGTATATACCTATCTCAAATATATTCAGTATCTCACCAATGCAAAAAACATATAAAAAGAATGGGATATTTCTGGACGTTATCTAAAAGTTGGAACAGGCCCTCCTGCTGCTAAACACTAAGGCCTAGCATGTTAACCAAAGGGCAGATTAATTTGTATGCTGTTAAATGGTTAAACAGCCCTTACATTGTATACAGGGAATATACTTTTTTAAAGTTCTTTATTGTAATTTGCAAGAAATCGCAATAGAATAGACAGAGGTGAGAAAAAGGCCAAATACTACTAAGGAGGGATACATGAGGGTCTATAACAAACAACCATATAAGTCGTCATTGTCATTAGGCTTCCATAAAGGTCCCCTTCTAGACATTCAAATGCTGATCTGGTTGTTTTAGTTGACTTGAGTGACTGTTAATATACTCCAAAAAAGACACCATCCTCCTCAAAAGAAGCACAACAGAGGTTACCCATCCTGTCCAACACCTTTTCCATTAGTATACTGTCCCAAAGCCTATGCCACCAGTTGTCCATTGTTAAACTCCCCATCTTCCAGTTCGTGGCTATTTCAATTCTTGTGATGGCCAGGAGAAAACAAATCAATGGTTTATTTTTCAAGTCTTTGTTCTGTCCCAGAAACAGAGAGAATAACAAAAGACCCAGGCAGGGAGCTATCTCTTGCAGAGTGATCTCAGAAATAATAGATAACACATTTGACCAAAACTGTGTAACTTTATCACAATGTAACCACATACGGATATACGTTCCATTGCAAGTACAGCCTCTCCAACACTCTACAGTTGATTGCTTAGAAAATCTAGCCAGTTGCACAGGGGTGAGGTAAATGGTACCTCGTACCTTACACTGAATATACTTAGCCTGGATTTCTTGGATCTAAATTTAGATTTGACTCACTGAATTCAATAGAACTGAAAACAGTCACCTGTTCTTATCTCAGTAATTTCAACTGGTCTAATTCTAAGCACGAGAATATCTACATTTTACAGAATCCTGGAATCTGTAGCTTGCTGAGGGATTCTTAGAAATCTATGCCAGATAACTCTAGTTCACTTCCTTGTATTCTAAGTACCTTAATTACAAAACATTGGATTACATAGGACGCAACCACAGCTAATAAACTAGTCTTAAACTGCTATTAATTGTGAAATGTAGATTCACTTAATCACTACATCTGGTTGCATTTGTTTGTGTGTACAACTGCATGCCACTAGTGTACTGCGTGTACTGAGTCACTGCAAATATCACTAGTGGATAGTTTGAGCCCCCCGTTACACAAGTATTACAGCAGGGCTGGGAATTCTGTGCCCCTCCTAAAGTTGTTGAACTGCAACTCCCACCATCACTAGCCACCACCACCAATGATGAAGAATACTGGGCATTACAGTTCAGTAACATCTAGAAACTATGCAAATCTCACCCTAGTACTGTTCCTAGAAAACCAGAATGGTGTAAGCTTTATGTTCTTGTATTTCTGTGTTAAGTCTTTTTAAGGTACAGCCAAACTTTCTGTATGCCTACACAGAAGAAGGTCTTGCTCCAGTGGGATTCCCAAAGATAGGAATGCAGTCTCAGGTGACAAGTCCTCTGTGCATGAACCACACCACACACAATCATAAGACTTATTTGTTTTATTAGGCCATGCTGCAAAGGAATTTTTAAAAATCCTAATAGACTAAGAAGGTGCACGCAGTTAACCAGATAGAATTCAAACAGCAAAACATAAACCCAATGGACTGTTCTCCCCTTCCAATAATTTTGCTCTTTCAGGTACTGCCTGAACTGAAATGAGCATTTAAAAAATATACATGACAATATGTTGGTCAGTTTATCATGTCACAATGAAAAAAATCTGTTTCGTTTTTTTTTTAATCTAAATTTTACTACAGTGGACCCTTGTTATACGCTAGGGTTTGGTTCCAAGATCCTCCAGGGATAACAAAATCCGTGGATGCTCAAGTCCCATTCAATGTAATGACATGGCAAAATGGTGTCCCTTATAAAATCAAGGTTTGGTATTTAAAATTTATACTTTTTTGAACATTTTCAAACCGTGGATGCTTGAATGCATGTATAAAAAATCAGTGTATACGAAGGGCCAACTGTATTATACCTACAGCTAACATTGCAAATAAAAAGCATCATTATCAGGTTATTATAGGAGTATTTTAAGCACCATATTCCAATATTCCATCTCCATACAAAAATAAATTTTTGAAACCATCAATGAATTTAAAATAGATTTTCACAAAACTTCAAAAGCTCTGATAAAGGTCCATGTGGATAATTCAGTTCCAGCAAAAACAATAAAAGGATACCACATATCAATACATTTGTCATAGCAGTGATCTTCAAATGTAGATCTCAGCTGATACGCTAATCTGTTTCCTTATTGTTTTTAAATATATTGTTAGCTGCCTTGAGTCCCCCTGCTGAGAGAAAGGCAGGATATAAATGAAAATAATCATTATCATCTTCATCATCATCTCATTTGACTGGGGCTTCTATAACAAAGTACGGCAGTTGCAAAGGAGACTAAGGGCCTGTACAGACAGGGCAAAATAAAGCTGCTTCAGGTCACTTTGAAGTTATGCTGTTTCAATGATGCATATGTCCTAAGAGGCCAGAAGCTGCACCAAAGCTGCACTCCAGTCCTTAGGACTGCAGATGGCTTTGGCATGGCTTACAAAAAATTGTAAGCCTGAGGGCAGGGATCCGTCCAATTAAAAAGATTGTATGTACAGCGCTGTGTAAATTTACAGCGCTTATAAATAAAGGTTAATAATAATAATAATAATAATAATAATAATACTATGCTAGCTAATTGCAGCCCAACAACACTGAGACTACCATTTGTTCACCCCATTCTACCACTAGAACTAAAGATCAACTCTGAGATCCAAGCCTTTATTATTGTTGTTAACCACCCTCGAGTCAATCTCAGCTCATGGCAACCCTATGGATGAGACATCTCCAAGACTGCTTCCACTGCTCTGCTTAGGTTCTGTAAATTAATGTCCTTCAGTTCCTTAATAGAGTCTATCCATCTAGCATGCAGTCTTCCTCTCTTTCTACATCCCTCCACTTTTCCTAGCATTATTGTCTTTTTCAGTAAGTCAATCCAAGCGTAATACATATTTATTTGAAACTATGTTCTACTAGGACTCGTTCCTGTTTTGCTCTAGACTGTTTCACAGCCATAAAGTTTGAGAAATCCCACTGAAGAAATAAATATCACATTGTGGCCATCAAGGTACGTAGGATCTTATTGGTTAGTCAGATACCTAGCTGAAAGTTTTGAAAGTGCCTCTGAGAGGAAGTCAATTTATAAACTCATCAAGAGTGCAAGGGAGGGGGACAGATGTGCCAATATCCAAATGTCATTCTGAAAAGGTACAAACTCATATGCACTCTTCAATCCCGTGGTCAAACACAATGAAATGACCCCAATACAGCTGAGAAAATAAGAACTGACAACTTTTTTTTTGTAGTTTGGCATAAATATTTATAGAACTTCATGCTTCATAACACACAATGTCCTTACATTAAGGCTTCTCTTAAAATTATTCCTTAATACTGGAGGAAAAAGACTTGAGAAACATAACAGATGAAAAACAATCTAACCTACCAAGGGGATCCAAGGCACCCACTGTGGCTTCCTGACTTCTGTGGCGTTGCAATTTTGGCATGAGAAAGACAGCTACAAAGTCATGCGTCTCTCTCTATTTTCTCCCAGACACTTGCGGTGCCTTCCATTTTGTTTCATATTAGACTTTGATGTCTTTCAGATTTGAATTTAAGCTGCAAGGGAATATTTCACTGCACAGGAACAAAAAAAAGAGAGCATCGCATTGTAGTCATATGAAAGGTAATGTCATCCTGAAGGTCTGCAGTCAGGTTGGTTTTGTAGGGCACTCTCCCCATACAGGTTGGTGTGCAAATGTAGGGGCTCCATCCCAGATGACATTTTCACTTTCAATATCAACTTTGGACTTGCCATATTCATTTTACACATGGCCCTCCCACAGTCAGTGGGAGAAAAACAGGGCTCTTTTTTTTTTTTTTTTTTTGCTTCTTCAAAGTTTGAAATGTGAAAAATAAATTTCCCATTTGTTTTTCAGCTGCAGTCTAAAGCACACAAACACATATATAAAATTAAATCTCACTTACTCCAGCCACAAAAGCTAAAGGAGACCTCAGAACTGAATGCCACACTAAAAGCAGTCTTCAGCAAACTTTATGGGCCTCCAGAACCTCTTCTCATGTTCTTTAAATATATCTAAAAAAGTAAATGATAGGAAGCTGTGGATTTTTATAATGTGCCAGCAAGCACATTCCTCAGTTCTTCCAAGCTAGTCTCATTTGACGTGTACTTTCAGCAAAACTGGCCCTACCATTAGGAAGATGAGACGGATGTCTCCAGGAGCAAGTTCTGAGATGCACAAAATGTATATGAGCTACATGTATCGCCTGACCTTTTCTAAGCTCCCTAAAATACCCCATGCCCTCTACTCCAGAGGAGGCTATCTGTACTTCAGCAGTATAGAAATGAGATTTCAGCTGCCAGTTTAGTCAGCTGCTGTACATGGAATCATGGCAAGGTCAGGCCTAAATACCCTGAAGTAACCAGATCCCATCTGATCTGGGAAGCTAAGCTAAGCAGGGTCAGCCCTAGTTAGTACTTGGATCGAATACTGCCAATGAACACCAGATGCTGTAGGTAATAGTTTAGAGGACGTAACTGGCAAACCACCTCTGAGGATTCTTTGTCTAAGAAAACCCTATGATATTCATGAGGTTTCAATGAGCCAACAGGCAACTTGACGGCACATATGCACAGAGGACAAGAGATGCCATCCTATTCTTTACCTGAAGCAGCAAAATCTTTTGGGATGGCATTTACTTTAGCCAGGACCAACCTCACCATTAGATAGAGCAAGAAGATCTGAGCTGTAATAGTGACAATCTCAGCCCTCCCTCCCCCTCTCAATGTTGACAATTTCGAATTTTAGATTATTTCAGATTTTGGTATTTCAGATAAGGGAAAGTCAATTGTACTGTGAGTCCTTCAGTAGGTGATTCCCATGCCAACTGTTGACTATATGCTCTGCATTCATGCAGTTGAACACAAGCTCAACACAAAGAGGAGGATTAAGATTTTCCTGTCCCACTACCAAGTTCATGTCTGAATGTTAACACATAAAACAAGTGAAATTCTTCAGCTGCCAATACTGAGCATGCTGAATATTTTAAGAATTCTTTGCAAATGGTGACCACAAACAGCTCCAAAGTCTTGCAATAATGATTTCAATCAGTGAAAAAGCTCTCAAAAGCCATTTTCCACTATAAGAAAGATGGACTCAATCTGTGCTCTTGCAACTATGGACAGATCAAATTACCTGTTTCCAGCCCATTTCTGCCAAGCAGCTACATTTCATTTCTAGCTTTCCCCTACCCTCACTATAAATATGTACAGCTTGCTCTTGTGATACAGAAACCTGTACTGATTTGTTTTTTGATGGTTCAATGGTAAAGACACCACACACAAACACACTTTCATTCACAACAAAAGCTCATTTGAAGTTACAAATATTTTAACAGTGTGTGAAATGCTGCTCTGTTTTATTTAGAAGAGCAGGTTGCCTTGTACCTTGTCCATTTTTCCTAGATAAGTTAGTCAATAGTACATTAAACACATAAATAATCAATCAGCACCTATAATATCTTAATGAATGGTCTTTCTCTTTCTGGCCCTGTCAAGATGCAATACTAAATTAATCACAGTTTAGTATTCCTTTTGTGTAGACCAAAAGAACTACTGTAGTTGAAGATATTTTCCCCAAACCACTGTTAAGTTTAAACACGGTGTAGAGTTTCATACATAACACTGAAGTACAGTTAACTGATAATGGAAGTGAATGCTGAACTGGATGGGAGGCAGTGGGGCCCAGGAACCCCAGGCCTACCTAGAATTACAATACGACCCTCATATCCATGGGGGATATGTTCCTGAACTTACCGTGGAAACATGAAACTATTAATAATAGTGAACCCAACTGAAATAAATGGATTCTCACAGATGTTGACCACAGAATTGTGTTGGAGGACCTAGTAATTCATAGAGATAATACCTCTATACGCATTTTTGGTCCTCCATTGTGACTTTATGGTCAGCTTCCACCAAACCACTACAAGAATCATGCTGGAAGACCTAGAAAATGGCTACAGAGAATGTAGTTTTAGGGACATAGGTAGCAAAAACAAGGGTACCAATACCATGGATACTAGGATCGAACTGTATGTTCAAATACTGGAATGAAAAGCCCTTCTGGGTCAGGTCAAGGATCCAGTATTTTGGATCCAGATTTGCTCCTTCAATGGATGGTGAGACCCTCAACTCAGTTAAGGCTCCCACTAGTAAAATTCTCCCAACACAGGATGCCCAGATACAAGCTATTTAGTCCAGCATCTCATATAACAGCCAACCAAATGCTTCTGGGAACCCCATGTCACTGTTTAAAGGTAAAGCTGTCTTCTACTTGGTTCTGTTCTTCCCAGCAATTAGCAGCCAGAGGCACGCTGCCTCTGAAAACAAACCACACTATGTAACTGTTGTGCACCATTTTTGGAGGTGAAGGATGCAGGAGGAAACACTGAGTATCACCTTATGCCCAGTGGCAATTTTTGAAGTAGAAAAGTTGACACTCGTTATGATAACACTCACAAAGACATAGTTTTTGTGAGCTTTTTGGGCTATGTGACCATGGTCTGGAAGAGTTTATTCCTGATGTTTCGCTAGCATCTGTAGCTGGGATCTTCAGAGAATGCTGGCATGCATGGCTTAAGGTGCCAACCACAGATGCTGGGGAAATGTCAGGAATAAACTTTTCCAGAACCTGTCCACACAGCCCAAAAAACCCACAAAAAACTATGGATGCCAGCCATGAAAGCCTTTGACTTCACACTCAAAAAGACAGTAAAAAATATAGACAGCTATGTTTAGCTAGATCTACAAACTAGCTCTGTTTCTGTCTGTACCATGAGCAGGTCTTCTGTACACTAATAGGTTTTAAATGTCAATTAAAAACCAAGCCACACTCAAATACGTGGCATTACAACAATAGTTCAAAACAATATACTGCCCCTAGGAAAACACCTACTATGGAAATCACCCAGCACCTATTGTGAAGAATGCAGTTAACCTCAGAGAGAACAGGGAAGTCGGAAGGGGTGATAGGTAATGTGATCATATCTATTAGCCTTGTTTCCACTACACTAGTGTTATTCAAACTCCTGGTTCCCAAGCCAGGAAAGAAAAAAAACACACAATTATAATCTATGAGAACAAATATGTTAAATGGCCCCTGGCCCATTGTGTGGAAATACTGCTAGTCACCCACACAAGGTAAATTAAGATGCACTACAACACTGCATATACCTCCCCTGCCCCATTTCCTTCTCCGTTGGGAGTGCACTCTGAAGAGAGCGTCACTTTGCAGGGATTCTGGATCTAAGAATGTGTCTTCTTTTGTCTGCCCTGGAAATTTCTGCTTATGCACACACATTAGGCAGTGGGAAAACTTGTCTTCTCATGATGTGTCCAACAGTCTAAGTTTAATAATCTTGGCTTCTAGGGAGAGTCCATACTTTATTTGCTCTAGGACCCATTTGTTTGTCTTTTTGGCAGTCCATAGTATCTGTAAACCTCTTGTCCAGCACTACATTTCAGACGGGTTGATTTTCAGCTTTCTTCACTGTCCAGCTTTCACAAGCATGCATAGAAATATATGTACCACCTTCTAATGAATATGTCTTCATATTTGTACTTTTCAATAAATGTATAAATACTGCCATCTTGTGCTCAGGATTGGAATTTGCCAAAACTAAGTTACAAAACCCAGTAATACTAGAAAGTATAATCTAGTGACCACGCTCTTCAGTGGTCTGGCTACAGCCTACAGCTCAAGATCAGGTGGAATCTGCATTTTAATAATATAAAATGTTTTACATCCTCAACAACAGTCTTCTGTCAATACTATGGGTAGTAATGACATTGATCTATTTAAGAAGACTGTTGTAAAGATTAGACAGAAATGTAAAGCATTTTGAACATAGTTTCCTTGTGTTAAATTCTTCTGCTTCATTTTGGAAACTTACATTCCTAATAGGAATATATATTTTTCTAATATGATTCATCAAAGATTTACACAAGTCTTTGAAAGCTTATATGTAGTGCTTGTGTAGTACACATTTTAAGGTTAACTGCCTCTTTCAAGTTAAGCCAAATAAAAATTTTGCAATTTATTTTATGCCAGTTCCCAAGGGGAAAAATGTAATGTTCAATTAAAAATGCCAATCTGCAAACACAGCAAGTTAACATTACAAGAAAAGCACTGTCATGCAATTCTTATACAACATCTTTCGGTTCACCATTCCTAGAAAGTCAGGATACAACTTGATCAAGCTTAGTAAAGCTAGTAGACTAATTTGAGATACATTAGGAAATTAACTGAAACAGCAAGAGATGTGCCATACGTCTCCTACTAGTCTAATTGATCTATTATTCTCATATTTAATGCATTCTTCAAAAGAGGTGTGGGCAGGGCCTGTGGTCATAGGGAGGCCTCCCTGGAGATCCATGACGAGGCCAACGAACTAAGGGCACACATGAGACCAACGCTGATGCAGCAAGATGAAACTTTAATGAGGTAGTAATTTCCCAAGCATAAACCAAACAATACAGATACACAACTGGTGTCCAAGTTACGTCACTGGAACACTCAGTTCTCTGTCTTTATAGGAACCCATGGATGGGCTCCTGGCCTCACTCTTTTTTGCCTCCGGGCCCGGGTGTATTTGAAAGCCTTCTTGGCGGATTCTAACTCCGCCTTCTCTTTCCAACAGGTGCGGACCATGTTTCCAACACTCTCTCTTGGAGTCCCACCAAGTCCCTTCAAGATTGTGTGGTCCTTGGGCAACCCGTCCTAACCCTGGGTTGTAAGGCTCACCGCTGAGGACCCCTTCCCAATGCGGGTCCACTAGGCACACCGCTTGGTGGAGCCCTATGCGGAGGTGTCCATGTGACACCTGGAGGCTAATGGGGCAGCCTGACCGGAGAGGAGTTCTAGTTACCTGTTCTTTCCCTCTCCTGACTGCCTCACCACGCCCCCTTCTTCCGCGAAGTGTCCTCCTCCCGAACGCCTCACCCTCACTCCTTAAATGGCCTCCTGGCTCCTCCTTCTCCTTTTCGGGTGTGGTCATGTCCCCTGCTTGGACTTCCACCTGTGCCTGCCTTCCTCCTTCCCCTTCTTCTGCCTGCTGGTCCTCTTCAAGGTCCTCCTGCCTGCATGCCTGCTCTCTCGCCCACTCAACCCGAACCTCCATCTCCACTCTTCTACAAGAGGTTACTAGATTGCGCTCCTCATCTGGAGCCTTCAACAATTTCAAATCACCTCATGAGTAATAGAACTGAAGTCAACAAAGAGAGTGAATTCCTTACAAGGAACCGCTAGAACAGGGTGAGGAAAATATGGAATGCATGCAGCCCTTAGACCATTTTACCAGGAGTCCATAAGGCCACCCCAGCAAAACAAAAACAAAAAACCCCCACCAAAATTACTAATACTGTCCCCAAAAGACTTGGGGGTGCTACTGTTTATTTTGCTATGTTAAGAGGCATTTTGCCCCATTACCTTTTTTTAAGCTTTATGTGAGCTTTTTTTCTTCAAACAGCAAGTCCTTCAAAACAGGATCCTAAATGACAATGGCCTTGATTTTTGTTGCTGCTGGGAAGGAGAGGCAAAGAAGGCACAAGGATGATTCTGGAATGGCAATTGGTTCTATGCATATGGCAGCTGCTTTGCAGGCCAAAGTAACAACATATCCAGCATCCAGCATCATTTCAGGGTTCCTGCATTTTATTCAAGACTTAGATGTTTATCACACTATGCTCTTAAAGAGCTACTATTCCAGTGTGACTCCTCTAGCAGCCTCCTGTTGCATGCTGGGATTGGCAGTTTTAAGGAGCTGAACTTCTCTGCCTGAGAATTCTAAATACCCCTCCTTAAAACTGCCAATCCCAGCATGCAACAGGAGGCAGCTAGAGGAGTCACACTGGAATAGTACCTCTTTAAGAGCTCGTCTGATAAACACCTTAGAAAAGCTGGGCATGGTGGTGGGGGGTTCTGGGAGTTCTACTACAGAAAGGCAACTTTTTAAAAATAAATACAGGGGACTTGAGATGATGCTGGATACTGGGATGAATTACTCTGGCAGAATACAGGAAGCAGGGCAGGGGAAAGCACTCTCTGAAGCAAGGCCATGCAAAACAAAAATCTGAAAATGTAGAATCATAGAATCACAGAATCATAAGAGTTGGAAGAGACCACAAGGACCATCCAGTCCAACCCCCTGCCATGCAGGAACTCTCAATCCAAGCATCCCCAACAGATGGCCATCCAGCCTCTGCTTAAAGACCTCCAAGGAAGGAGACTCCACTACACTCTGGGGGAGTTTGTTCCACTGTTGAACAGCCCTTACTGTCAGGAAGTTCCTCCTAATGTTGAGCTGGAATCTCTTTTCCTGTAGCTTGCATCCATTGCTCCGGGTCCTAGTCTCTGGAACAGCAGAAAACAAGCTAGCTCCCTCCTCATGACCTAAACATAGGCTATATTTTTTTTCAGACTTTCCATTGATGTTTTACCAATATCTTAATGGATTGCTTTTTATGTGTACTGCTGGCTAAGAATAGAAATACTGGATGAGACTGTTTCTGGAGGCAGCCACAACAACAGTCTAGGTGTGAGCCATGCAAATTACTATTCCACATGGCAATAAGGGGGTACTTTGCAGACTGCCAATGTCTTTCTTCAAAGCACCATTTGCATAATTGCTTACACTCAGTAATAATTTTATTAATGAAAAAAGCTTCCCAAGCACTTTTTAATGAAAGAAGAATAAAATGGATTACCAACCTTAAATTAAAGCTTGCAATACCCTGAGCGAAATAGGTGCATGCAGCTATTTCTGGATGGGGGATGAATGCTAAAGTGCCAACCAGCATTAGGCCAAAATATTTAGGTATGGGTGTGGGGGGGGGGGGGGAGAAGGAAATCAAAATGGCCCTTGAGAATAATCAACCGAAATCTTTAAAAATGATCGAGGGACAGATTGCCCTGATAGATAAGATAAAGCTATAGATTGCACACATACCGTCTACCCTGGGAAGAAACAGTTGTCACCACGTCAGTCAGAATTAAAATTACCACCAACAGCAGCTTAGTAAGATTCCCTCCTCCCTTTCAACCAAAATTCCCCTAACCACAGGTTACGAGATCTTGAATATTGAAGAACTCATATTCAGTCCTTGAAATCTCTAGGTATATCTAACATCACCTACCTGAAACACTGGAGAACTGTTGTCAGTCAATCTTAACAACACTGGGCATGGGTCTGTAAAAATAAATCCTGCCAATGCTTTTTTCTGGATTGCCATATTTTTCGAACATGCAACAAAAGTCTTCAAAAAGAAGGAATATGGCACAACTTCATTTTGTTGTGCACAGAAACAAAGCCTCAGACTGTGATAATGAAACAGGAAAGAGAAATACAGAGCATATTCACACCATGGGCCATCAATTGCTACATATGACTGACTGCAGCTCTGTATTCCCCATAAAGTGTATGCAAGGGAAAGATTTCAGCTCATGAGAAGAGCTGTTAGCAACAAAAATCACACATACAAAGTTTCCTATTTTGCCAGGATAAGAGGCAATAAACTGAATCTTTTCACTATCATGAAAAACTCACCTTAACACAAGGGAGGGCAAAGTGTAGTCCTCCAGATAATGCTTGATTGCAATCTCCAGCATTCTTCACTATTTACTATGCTGGCTGGGTCTGTAGTCCAACATGTGGAGGGCCACACTTTACCCACCTGCACCTTAGCACAGTAGGCTATCTGATGAAAATGTCAAGAGCCTTTCAAATCAAGTATGCTTCAAGAACACATTTCCATCCCATCATTTTAACTTGTTGCACATGAACTTTCAATCACAGACTGATATCATCAATCACCCTTTTATTTAATCACATCTGCTCATCACCTAATCAGAGGATGTAGGTTAGGATGTGACCAGAAATAATAATCTGAAAAATCAGCCATGTTAAGCCAGTGGTTTTATTAACCACATAAAGGTATATACACCATTCAATATTAATGCTGTGTGTGCTTAGGTCACACTTTCTCAGCCTCAGAGGAAGCCCCTTTGGCAAACCCATATGGAATAAATCTTGAAGGCACATAACAAACAAATATTGTGACTAATTTACAAGGTATATCTTAAAATATATCACATAAAAGACTTACTCTTCATATCTGGATTAGGAGAAGATACCTAGGATTATCATAAATTGTTTTGTTTTGCTCTGATCTATGCGTCCTTGCTTCTTTGATGCTCCCTTTCATTATGACTGTTTATCTAAAAAAATTATATTGCAGAAATTATCCACTACTATGTTGTTTACCAAAAACCGAAAAGGAGAGTCTTGTTGGGTATTATTTTAATGTTTGGAGAGAACAGAAATTCACAGAGAGAAAGCAGGTCCAAGAAACTGCAGTATTAACAGGGGGGAAATCAGGAAAGGGGTCACATTAATGTATGAGAATGTATGCATGGAAGACTGTATGGGCAGCTGGTTAGGTATCTGACAATTCCTAATTTGGTGGTTTCAGCCTTTAATTGTGTGATGAATCTGCTGGCAGAATCTGCAGTTCTCTGCCTCTATTCATCCTTATTTACAGGCAATTTCCAGCTGTAGTGTTAATGTGAGTTTTCTTCCGACATAAGCATCCTCCTTCTGTGTACTCCCTATATAGGTCCTAATAGCAAATCCTATTTTATCTGCAACCTTCCTAACAGGGTGTTCAACTGTTCTCATGTATATAGCTTGGCAGAACATCCGACGTCTGTATAACACAAACCATCTCAATTAGGTTCTGAAATACCCGTGAATGAACAAGATGCATTCAAAACACAGCACTTCATTCCTGCAAAAGCCTAGGTTATATCTCATTGCTAGGGATGTGAAGATTAGCAGCTTGCAATGTCCGATATGCATTTACAGCATGTGCATGCATGTAATTTGCTGGAGGTAGAATTCTCTCTGCAGTTTATTTACAAATATGGGAAACCTAGCCAAGATCCAAGGGATTTTCTAGGTTGCCTGAAGACTGAGATTAGATTTACACAGATAAATAGGACCTGCAAAAAAGAAATGCCATACTACAGAGTGATGTCAGTACAGGTATCCAGCTACTCCATTGTACAGTATCCCATTCTCCTCCTTCAGACAACAATCAGTCAACATTTCTTAACCATCAGGCTCACCCTTTACTGAGTTGTTTGGAGGTGTTTCCTCTAATCATCCTTTTTTTAAATCAACTTTTCCTGCTGATATACCTCTCTTGTGTGCTGATGGTGCCATTTTAGTGATGGCACTTACCATTGAATGCCAGAAATAAAACAAATATCTGCCCCAATATACCAGAGAAAGCATATTTCTATGTGGTAAAGTAACAAATAACAATAAGGGCTATTTTACATTCTGTTGCACTGACATAGTATTTTTCTACATGTCAGAATTAAGCATATAAAGAATAAAAAACATGACACTTTAAAAAAAAAGTGTATGGCTTCAGGATGATTGTGGGTTCTTTTCCTCAGTACTTGTAATGATTCCACTCATTATTTAATGTGTAATGAAGGCAGTTCTCTAGCACAACTCCAAGTAATGTTCTGCACATGTATGGTTGAATGAACTACTGAAGTCTATCAGAATGGACCAAAAAAACTAGAAAAAAGATTTTGTTATAATACAGCATCATATTAGACTGCAGTGCAATGCAAAACAGGAAACTACATATACTCTTTTCTTTTTCAAACTGAAGAACAAAGCTCAAAACAGTATTTCTAAATTAAAATAGAGTTAAAACCAGATTTGCTTTTGTTGAGAATGTGAGATAATAAAATAATAAATAAAATATTTATTTATATACCGCTTTTCAGAGATCAAAGCCGTTAACAACATCTCATCATTACAAAACACAACAAAATTACAATAAAAATTACATTAAAAATTACATTAAAATACATATCACAGAATACAATTTGCCATCCAGCTAGCTACAATAAAGATACCACATCGTTAAGAAAAAGAGGGGGGGAGGGGGAAAGGAAAGATAATGTTAGGAACAATCGGGGAAGGCTTGTTGGAATAGAAGGGTTTTAACCCCTTCTTAAACTGGACTAGGGAGGTGGCTAAGCGGAGCTCACTGGGAAGTGAGTTCCAGAGCTTGGGGGCAGAAATAGAAAAGCCCCTTTGCGATGTCACGGCATAATTAGAGTCTGGAACTCTAAGTAATTGCTTCCCAGCCGATCTGAGTGTGCGGGGCGGATTATATAGAGCAGGGGTAGGCAACCCTTTTGAGCCGAGGGCCGGGTTGCTGTCCCTCTGACAACTGGGGGGCCGAAGCCAAAAAATAAATAATTAAATAAATTTT
>NC_056523.1:32239261-32245163 GCF_019175285.1 Sceloporus undulatus | reverse complement strand
AAAAAATTAAATAAATAAATAAACCGGGACAAATGTAGGACAAAATTTTCAAATGGGGGGCACTTTTTACATAAAAAATGGAGGACACGTGAAAAAACTTGCTGATTTTTTTAAAAAATGTTAAGATAAATGCATGTTTCTGAGGCTTCTATAGACAATTGCCCCACCATGCCCCTCGCGCAAGATGCCAAAGGCCCCGGCGGCAATCGGCGGCAGGACTGGGCTGGGGCCGGTCCCAAGGCCTTGCCGGGCCGCATCCGGCCCGCGGGCCGCAGGTTGCCTACCCCTGATATAGAGAGAAGCGGTCCTCTAAGTACCCTGGGCCCAAGCCATTTAGGGCTTTATAGGTAATGACTAACACCTTGTACAGTATTGCGCTCGGAAGCGAACAAGCAGCCAATGTAGATCTTTCAGCACCGGTGTTATATGACTGGCCCTGGAGGTACCAGTGACCAGTCTTGCCGCCATATTCTGAACCAACTGTAGCTTCCGAGTATGGTTACAAGGGTTGCCCCATGTAGAGCGCATTACAGAAATCCAACCGAGAGGTTACCAGAGCATGTACCACTGTTTCAAGGTCCCCTCGGCCTAGGAAGGGTCGCAGCTGGCTGAGCAAGCAGAGCAGAAATATAGCAGGAGTTTACAATATATTATTATTATTGCTACAAAAATGGAAGGATACTGTCACTCCAACAAAAGAAGATTGGCTGGCAAAGGAAACTGAACTTGCTGAAACTGACAAATTGACAAACTGATTAAAAAGAAATCCTTGAAAATGTTAAAGAAAAACTGGGAGTTGTTTGTTACTTTTTAACAGTCTTGTTGGAGCCATTTAGTAGCATTAGGTTTTGAAAATTAAACAGATCTGTATGATGTATATGCATACTCTAGGGGAATATGTTCTTCAGTTACAGACTGGGAAGTCAGTAGTGATAGTTTTGCTTTTTTTAAGCTCAAAAAAGTAATTTTAAACTAGCATTCCTTAAGCTCCATTTTAACAGAATAGTACACTTCCAGAACTAATCCTGAAATGTATCAGCTACATATTACTTATCAGCACTTAATGTTGTCTTTTTTAACAACACAAAAGCACTGTTCTCTAGAATCCTCCTGTACAATAAATATTGCTTCACAAGGAGGAAAAGATAATATTACACTTTCTTTACATCTGGCTTCAAACTGCATTTCCTTCCTCGGGTTCCACATCCCCATATTCTTGGGGGGAAATTCTTATTATGAGACATCAATTTAATCTCATGACTCTCTCTTCAGATATGCAGTGAAATTTTGTAGATATTTATTCAGAATGATAGTACGATGTTCAATGGGATGTATTCCCAGCAGGTTAAGTATGCACCAGACTAAACACCAACTCACTTTGACAAAATGGCTTTGCAGAAACATCAGAGCAACAGCTCCTACATGTGCCCCAGGAAGCTGGTGCCAGTGATATGCTGCCACTAGCATGGTCTTCCCAGTACCTTCCCACCACCAGAAGATAAAATCAGTTAGAGTTCACCCTCAGTATTAGTAGTATAGCCACCTGCAGACTAGAGCATCCGCAGGTAATCCCACCCTATTATCATCAATGGCGGCACATGGAAGTGCCAATGCGAAGACATGCACATGGGCATCCATTGGCAATAATGGGGCTTGAATTCCTGTGATTTTTTGTATCCACAGAGCGGGGACAGAATCCAACCCACACCAATATAGAGGGACAACTGTATATGAGCTCTACTATCGAGAAGCAAATGCAGACACAAGAACCTTCAATACAACCTGGATGAAAGCAGCAACTTTTCAATATGATAGCTGTCCAAAAACATAAGGAGAGCTTTCCTAGGAATCCTGACACAACTCTGGAGACACACACATCTAAGTACATTGTCATGACTGAAAAATGAACATGTTGGGAAGAGGAGGCATGCTGAAGACTGAGGTTTCCCTTTCCCTGTGGTTATGTCTAAATTAAAAACTAATGATTAATCAATAAAACTATAATTAGAACTTCCAGCCTTTTCTGCGTAATTTCAAATGGGGGAGGGAATCAAAGAAGACCTAACATGTCTGTGAGAGGGAGAGAGATCATACTCATTTGTGCCCTCTCCAAGGCCAACTCCTGGCTCAATTATTTACTAATTATAAAGCTAGGAAGAGGAAGAAGACTCTTAAGAAAAATGTTTTCATCAGGAAGGCTTGGAGCTGTGTTTTCTTGGAGGCTACCACCAGGGACGTAGCTAGGATTTTAGGAAGGGGGGGTCCAGACTAAGTGCCATCATTATAATGGGGCTTGAGTGCAGCGGCGCAGCAGCACACACCATTCATTTTTCTAATGGAAGGGGGGGGGTTCCGGACCCCCAGATCCCTCCCCTTGGCTACGTCCCTGCTACCACAGGAAAACTGTGTAGAGATGGGCCTGTGTAGAGATGCAATTACTAGCAGCTGTTTATTTATGATACATTTACCCCATCTTTCATCCAATGAGTTCAAGAATGTATAAATGGCTCTTCTTCACACTCTCCTCTACTTTACTGGGCTACAACTAATCAGGGGTTAGCTCTCAACAATCATGAGAAGGCTTCTTCTCACCCTTACAACTTTCCTCCCTTAATAAAGACAAGTTAAATGTCTACTTACAACTTCGCCAAAGGAGGCAGCCAGCATGTGTGTTATAGGACGTAAATACGGAGATCCATTCGTGTGAAGCAATGATTTTGTATATTCGTAAGTGACAAAAAAGGCAGCAGCTGAAAGACAAGAACATTTGCTAAGAAACCTAAAGACCTCTGTTGGCAAATGTAGTTGCTATTCCAATCCAGGGTGAAGTTCAAGTGCTCTGAAGTAAAGATCTTGCCCAGTTTGGGTCCTCACAGCTGCATTGTTCAAATTATAAACTGACTGTGGGAGAGCCTAGGTGGTGGCCTGATAAGCCAGAGAAACCTTCTGATGATCACAAGGGAAATGAATGTTCTGGACAAGCCAGCACAGAAAATGCATTTTTGTACACTTTTACAGATAAAGCAGAGGGGAGGAAAAAATGCCAATGCACTGGACAGTGGAATGATGTAATACACAGAGAAAATAAAAGGCCAGCCTTGCTAATATTAAACGTATAGAACTGGGATATTTGAAGCAGGAATGTTAATTTTTCAAAGACTTACTGACTTACTTTCGGAACTGGCAACTTGCAATGAACAACATACCCCCCACCCCCTAAAAAAGAAATACCCACTGGTGCTTTTATTCCAAAGGTAGAATATGTACATAAGATTTAACATCTGTTTGAGGTAAGAATGGCCCTTGCCTCTGAGGAATTAAAATACAAAAATGCCTGTGCAGCTCTGATTTATTGACTGATCAAACAAAGGCTGTGACCTCCCAATGGCACAGAAGTATAACAGGTACTCCACTCAGTGAAACATTCAAAACTTCTCTGAATTAAAAATGCAAGCTGAGGATTTAACTACTGACAGGTAAAGCACACCATGGGAGAAGGGGATTAATACATGCACCAAAGGCAATTTTTGCTTCTGTATTTCTTGTAGCCCATCAAGCTCTATTTGAAACTCAAGGAGGTTTTAACAGTAGGTTAGGAAAGGAGTTGCAGATGGTAATGCAGAGTAGAAAATGTGAGTGCTTAATTTCTCTGCTGTGAATTTTCTATTTCTTATTTTTTTTTAAAAAAAAAACAATGTTTCATCAAATTAATTAGCAACTATGAATTACAAACTATTAGCCAAGTGACAGCAGTATTCCAAACCATTCTACCAACCAAGGTCTAATCAACAATGCAGAAATAATACAGTTTGACACCGCTGTAACTGCCCTGACTCAATGCCAGAGAACTATAGTTTTGTGAGACATTTAACTTCTTAGTCGGAGAGCTCTGCCACAATAAACTACAGTTTCCAGGATTCCCTAGGACTGAGCCAAAGCAGTTAAAGAGGTGTCAAACTGGATTATTTCTGCAGCGTGAATTGGACCCATGACAGTGACCTCTGTGGAAAAGCTCTGTTGCACTGAGGCCCTGAACACACCGGTGATAAATGCCTGCATAGGGGCAAAGTGGGGGCGTGGTGACCACACGCCATGAGCCCTGACTCTACCCCTATGCCAGCGTAATGCTGCATGTCCCACCACATGGCGGGAGCATCACGGCACTCCCTTGGTGCAATGTGTACATGCACTGTGTCAAATGAGCGCCAAAAAGCGGTGGCGCCGGCAGCTATGGTGCCCTTTCCGTGGCACAAAAGAAGCTGCTTTTTGCAACTTCTTTTTGTTACATGGACCTGCCAAGTTGGGGGTGTGTGGCATGTGGTTGTTGCTGCATCCCTGATCCGGAAAGGAAAGGGGCCGTCTGTAAAGCCCCTTAGAGAAGTGGACTATCACAGCATATATAGCAATTCACTGGTTATTCAAATTTAGGGCATCAGCTGTTACGTGCTGGTCACATAAAGTTTTGGATTTGTTTGAATATCTGTAAAACATTAAATATGTTTTACTTTTTTACTAAATAAATATTTCATTTGAAAATATATGGCTTGCTGGGATATTAAGAAGTTTTGTTTAGTCAATATATGTCAAGTAAAGATCGCTCCCTCTAATTAGGTTATTGGGAAATTATCCAGACAATTTTCCATGTGAAATTCCTTTGGAAGTTCACACCACTGGTAACAGCAAGGACATAATATGAAGAATGCAGGATGCAAACAAAACTACCATATGTTCATTAACACATGTGAATTTTAATTATAAATATTCTTTCATCTTCCACCTTAAATCACTACAAATCCAAGTATGCTGAAGTACTAACATAAAAGAAAACTCACAGCTAAATACTGTGATGGCAGCAATATACTGCACAGAAAAGAACTCTAAAACTAGAATATTCCCCTTACAAATATTGCCTTTATTTGTAAGAGTGTTTAATATTTCTAACCCCTTTGCATCCCTATAAAAAGAACACAGTTCCGAATTTCAAAATTCAAATGGTACAAAAGACAGACAGTGAACTTTGCCAAGAGGAAGAGTTTTTTAATTTGTTACAGGGCTGCATCTGTTGCCCTCTGTTGCTAATCAAAAGATGCTTATCTTCTCCTAAAGGAGATAAGAACAGAGAAGATAAAGAACAGAAAAAATTCATATCATTTTGGAAAGGCTTAGAAGATCTGAAGGTGCCCGAGGATGCTGTTGTAAACTTTCATTAACATCTGCTAAAAGGGAAATTGGGAAGTCCACACTTAGGTTAGTTCTAGGGAATCAATGGGCCAACTCTAGTCATTGCAATAGTGTTAACAATTGCATTTAGACGTATCTTGCATTTTGGGATATCCTACTTTCCTTTGCATTATGTAATTTCTAAGCTTACTTCTTGAGCCTTATAGAAATGTGCTGTTAGCTACTTTTACAAGCATTAGAAATACAATACCAAACACAATCATTTTTTAAGTTGTACAAGCAAAGAGGCCCAGACTGAGATCCTAAAGAGGTGATGCCAGTTTGGAATCCATACAGGATCCTAGAACCAAAGCCCAGCAGATACCAAGGGTCCACGGCACTTGTTACTGATTGAAAAATAAGAGACTTTGTGAAATAGAAACAAGTTTAGCTGTCTTTTCATTTGTAAGTCTATTCCTCTGAGCAATCTAATCTTCTTTGTCAGTGCCTAGAATAATTTGTTGCCTGCTTTACTTTATCGAACCCTTTCCTGTATTGTTATGTATTATTTATATGTATTATGCTATTATTTCTTAGATTGTATGCCATGGGCAGGTTTTCTTTATCCATTTTATTGTTTGTATGTACAGTGCTGTATAAATCTACAGCGCTATATAATAAAGCATGATAATAATAATAATAATAATAATAATAATAATAATAATAATAATAATAATAATAA
>NC_056523.1:32235729-32239251 GCF_019175285.1 Sceloporus undulatus | reverse complement strand
AACCTTCATGTCTTATACACAGTGCATTTAACATGACTGATTAATGTACAATAGTCCAATCAACTGTGGCTAAAAACACACATAATGATATGGAAAATTTCCAGCAGCAGAAAATATTCCAGAAATTTTACTTAATTGTTTTCTTAAATGTTCCAGGCTGGGTTTTCACCCCACATCACTGGTTTAGGGAGAGCTAGAATTCTTCAGCCAGAAGGCTCTAATACCTCACCAAACTATAAGCCCCTAGATTGCACAGGGCACAGCCATGGCAGGTAAAGTAGCATTACTGTGCTATACTGTAATTGTGTCGTATGAAGGAGGTCAACATCTTGCAACTTAATACAAAGAAACCAAAGACTGGAGGAGCAGGTGGGATTGGGGAAAATGCAACAAAATTAAGACCGATTTCTCACATTCCTATGCAGCAATGACTGCAAATTTAGAATATATAAGAGAGCTTTACCGTTTGGGAAAGACCCCACAGCAGCAGAGGGAACACCAGCGTAGATGCCACGGAAACCACCAGCCTTCTTAAATCCTTGAAGACTCTGTAGTCTAGTTTTGACTGTATCCAAAGGGAATAATATCAGGTCAACGCACACTCCAGCCAGCCCGCCAGCCTTCCAAAAAATACAGACAGACAAAATGACAAGCAAAAAAAGAAAGTTGATTAAAACCAGCTGAACAGTAAGAACACTGGCAGGTAAGTTTGAGGTCCTAAGGCAGTGCCCATGGGTAACGTGGTACACTAGCACTTACCATCTCCTGCCAAGCAATGAATTTTTCCCTCTTACATTCAAAGGCTGAGCACTAACCTCCAGCCATTTGTCCACTTCCTTTCTTTTCTACAGAATGCCTCTGAGCCCAGAATGGCTCACATGAATGTTTAGGAACAGAACAGTTGGAGATTGCTTGCTAAGATTGCACTTATTTAAAAATAAAAAAGGAGGAAGGGGGAAGAGGACACTTTTGATGCCTCAGACCTTTGGCGGGCTGAGAACTGACCTACCAGAAACCATCTATGTTGTCATCTCTGTGAGTTTCTGGTTTTGTAGGTATATCTATACAGTCCTCCCTCTGTCCTTGTGGTTTTTAAATTTGTATCCCTCGCTTATGCACAAGGGGCGAACGGAGGGAGAAACAATGGGGCACACCTATATTCAAGCCAATGGGGCATGAATAGAAGCGAAACTCCATTTTTGCAATGGAGTCCAGAAGGGATCCCCCGCAAAAAAGGAGGGGTGACTGTATTTTTATCTTTGTAATGGATATGCTTATATTTTGACCCTATGGATTTGTCTGATAATCCATTTCCCCTTTAAGAAGAGGTACATATTGTCAGGTTTTGTAGGTGCAAATAAGTCAGATCCCTCTGTCTTACAATGAGGCCACTTTCAACCTTGGGGGAAAAGTGACTGATTGTTTGAGGTGCCTAGGAATGAAATGTCACCTTCAAGCAATTACCCAAGTATGAAATCAATGTTCTCTTTCAGCAGCAAAGTGGCGTTTTTGATGTGATAGCAAATTTTCTGACTACTAACAGCCATTTTGTGGTGGTGTCAATTATCACTTTTTAAGTAGTCCAAAATGAACCCCAACAAGTTGGAAAAAGTCTAATTGTAGTTCATGTACTTGAATATCAGTCTTGAATATAGCTGGACCAAAGTCAACATTTTTGACAGAACTTGAAAAAGTTATAATTTTGGACTAAAATTCGCCAAACCCCTCAATCATCATGGCCAGCCAAAGTCGTAGTACTAATGGTTACTAGGAATTACTCAAAAGGTAATGTTCACAAACTCTAGCTCTTGATTAGACATCAAACCACTAAGTACCCTTGGCAAAGCCACCATTTATAGAACGAGAACCAAACAATCCTTCTCTAAAAATGCAATTATCAATGCAATAGCATAAAGATGCAATTACAGATGCCTTGGCAGCCAGACACTAGAAACTCTAAACAACATTTTCAACAACAGAACAGAATTCTACTTAACAAGGCAGCTAAGAAAACATATTTTCTTATGAAAGAGGAATGACTGGAACAAATGTAATGCTAAGCATCTGGGAATATAGCACAGCACATAATAGAACCAGGGGTAAAATATCCAGATTAGATTCTTTTTTCTTTAAAAAATATTTATCCTATTTCAGTAAGCGGGTGTTGCAAATTTCCAAAAGAATAATGCAATGGGGGCGGGAATAAAGTCACATTTCATTATGATTTAATTTAAAAGTAATTGCTTTTTGCTACTTTGGATGAAACGACAGAAACAAGTCTGTCCCAAAATTTTAACTATAGGTGTCACCAAAACATTTTACACTATGCAAATAGGCTGTCAGAATGATACACCATTAGCACAAGAAATTGTTGTGGAAGAATAAAAGTATGCAACAATATGGTTAATATAAGTATGCTATGAAAGCAATGAGACATGACTAGATCATTAACATCTCCCTAGTGAAGGCATTTATGTCAAAGCACTGATTTGTAAAGCGCTCTGACACAGGCCATGTTTACAGTCTCCATCTTGGTCAAGACAGAAATGAAGGCTTGACCAGTAAATATTGGTGATGAAGTGGAAGCAAAAGCATTATGAACATAAAATAAATCAATACGTGCTTTTATGAAAAGTGTACAGTAAATTGAAATGGGAGTCAGAAATGGACAAAAAGAAGAGAGTTGGCAAAAGAATGTAAAGGAATAAAGCTTAGAATTGTTACTTGTGGGGACTATCCATCTCAGAATTCCCCATCCTAAATGGCTGAGCATGACTGTCCTTCACTGCATCTCCAGAATGTATCGACCGGTGGCCAAGCTGGCTAGGGAATTTGAGGAGCTGTAGTACAAATGAGTAATGTTTCAAAGCTCTAAAACGAGGAGTTGAATATTTTCACAAACTTATATAAAGTAAATGCTTATTCTTGTCCTTTTTCCTGAATTGCTGGAAGACACTGAATGGACCATTATGCACTCTGCACTAGACCTCCACATTTTTATATTTTATAAATATAAAAAAAGTGAAGGTCTAGTGCAGGGAGGGAAACACAGAAAAATTCAGGGGGGAAAAATGTTTTCAAAAGCCTTTTTTTTCCAGAACTGTTTTTAAAAAATTGATAAAATATGATCAAAATTATAAGAAAAATGTTTTCTTTTAAAATGATGAATAAGGTGTTCACATATATACTCCTCCAAACTCATTTCCAAAAACTATGTAAGAAGAAGACTACTAAGTAAGACTATGTACAGTCTCAGATCAGTACAATTCCTGGTCTTGGTTTCCGTTTTTTCAGTTCATTTTATGGGAATGAATGTATCACTTCCTTGATTATGATTGTTATGCTGGTATGATCCCTATGTAATTTTAGTATTTTATTGATGGTATTTTGTATTTGTATTGTATTCATTTTATTGGATGTAATCCCACCTCCCAGAGAGGTGGGAAATATAAATAAACTATTTGTTATTTATATTATTATTATTATTATTATTATTATTATTATTATTATTATTATTATTAT
>NC_056523.1:32202029-32235719 GCF_019175285.1 Sceloporus undulatus | reverse complement strand
GCCTGCTTGGCCCTATGGAAAACTGGTGGAGATACGTAATTTTCATTAATAGTTTCTTTATCATATTTTTCCCCATGTCCCCAAAAATTTCAGTTTATTCCTCTAAAACAGAAAAAAAAACATGTTTCCAGAAATTTTACAGCTTTAATAATAATAAAACACTTCTCACTACTACAATGGCATCACCCATGCATAAGATGGCATCTCAGCAAACAAGGAAAATCCTACAGTTTTCAGTATGAAACCCCTTGAATGAATAGGGATCCGGAAAAACAGACCAGACACTCAGTGGCTTCAGAATACTAAGTGTGTTTTAAAGTGCAGTAATAACAACAAGATGTGGGAAGGAGGATAAAATAGAATTCAGTATCCTGGAACAGAGACTGAGGGTGCATCTGCACTGCTAAAATAATGCAGCTTTAACCACCATGCTCAATGCTATGGGAACCTGGGATTTATAGTTTGTTGTGGCATCAGAGCTCTCTGACAGAAAAGGCTAAATATCTCACAAAACTACAAATTCCAGAATTCCATACACCATTAATCCATGGCAGTTAAAGCGGTGTCGATCTGCATTAATTCTGCAGTGCAGACTTGCCCTGGCTGCTCAGAATACTTTATTTTATTAAAGCTCCCACTTGTATGAGTACATTTGAACAGAATAAGCTTCACTCCCCAACAGTGAAAGTAGGCAGTGAGTGCCTATGGAACTGAAGCCAAAATAGGAGCAATGAATGTAGCTGGCCCTCTGTACCCACAGATTCTGCATTCACAGATTCAACCATGGCTTGAAATTGTATTTATTTTTTAAATTCCAAAAAGCAAATCTTGATTTTGCCATGTTATATAACGGACACCATTTTATTACGCCACTGTATATAATGGAACTTGTGCACAAACTGATCTTGGTTTCCTCAGGGGGTCCAGGAATCAAACCTCAGCAGAAACCAAGAATCCAATGTAATACTGTATGAAGAAGTTATCACTATGTTTGGAGAATTCTGAATTTAGCAGAAGTACATTTTAAAAAAAAACCTAAGAAGGTTTTAAAACTGTCCTGCAAAACAGCCAGTGAAAAAAGAGTATGCTCAGTAGCCACTGAATATTGATCCTCAACATTCACCTGCTGCAAAAGAAAAACATAAGACAGGAGGAGTGAGATCCCCTGTTTAGAATGACCCTTTGGGCAAAAACTCAAGCAGGGCAACTCCTACAAGGAGGGAGAATATGCTCCAACATTTGCAATTCAAGATACAACTAAAAAAAAATATTAAAAAGTTTCTGTGACCAATCTGAGCTGATTCAAATTACTATATGAGTAAAGGTAAACCAGATCAGGCAGCCAACTAATCAAATCAAGTATGTCTAAAGATACATTGTGATTTTCTGAGTCTACAAGTAGTTACAGACAGTCTGAATCCCAAGAGAAGTTACTTTACAGCTACTAATAGAGTTTAAATTAAACTGTCCTTCACTTCAGTCCTGACATGGCCAAGGGGAGTAGCCTCTGCCTGCACCAAGATCCTCCAAAACAACTTAACTACAACAGAAACAACATCTGATATAAAATGTAGGCTTTTGACTCTAACATTTCACTTGTCTTCTCCTGTATGATTTTTTAAAAACATCTTTCGCCTGATGAAGAAGACAGAGTTGCAAAAGCTTGCATGTTGAATTTTGATTTTTAGTTGCCCCCTCCAAAACATATCACCATTTTATGGATTTGGAGTTTTGTTGTATAAGTAGTTAAATTACCTTTTTTGCCGTGAGCTGTTTTGTCATCAAAAGGGACCAGCAATCCAACAACTTTGAGAAGTACAGTATTTCAGCTGTAAAGTAACTTTTGATCTCTGTAACTACTTGTAGAATCAGAAAATCACAACATATCTTTATATATACTTGGTATGGTTAGCTGGCTTTCTGATCTGGCTTACCTTTACTCATACAGTAATTTCAATCAGATCAGGTTGGTCACAGAAACCTGCTATCTTCTGTCTAGAACTTACCTCCATACAAACAAGGGAAATGTTAGCGACTTTAGACACTACAACAATAAAGTTGAATCTGCTGTGGTTCACCCCATATATCACAGCTAAGTTGAGACTTCCCTGCAACTTAAATTGGCCCTAAACTATCTGAAAGGGGCGTTTTACAGTGAAAGACCATTTAAACAGTGGGCTAATGAGAATCTTTGGCTTCTTTCTTCACTTATTTACCAAAATTTGCTCTCATGCGGTTAACTTAAATGTCACTGTCCCCAGTAACGAAGACAAATCAGCCAGTTCTTCAAGTAAAGGACCCAAAGATTCATCAAATGTTTATTTGCTTTGAAAAATTAAACAAACAGTAGTTAATTTCAGCTCTCGTAGTACTTCTGAACATTTGGATAAGCCAAGGAAAGCTATCTTCAGCTCTAATATTCTTCTCCAACCCATTCAAGAGGTGCTCAGTGTCTACAGTTAACATTTTAGTCAATAAGTTAATTACTCTTTTAATCTGCTTGGCTATTTTGCATGCATTGATTTTGTCACCCCATCCCATAGCCTTCTAGCACCTTCTCCATCAGAATTCTTATCTGTACCAAGTGATTAAAAGAAGAAAAAAGAAAATTGATCTGATTTTAATCTAGCCATCTGGCAAAAAAGCATGAATCAAAAGTTGCTAATTGCTTCTTTGGATTTCAAAACTTCTGTGTCTTAAATGTAATTTAAATTCATGAAGTGGCAAATGGAGCATCTGCAGGAGAGTGCAGATACCTGCTTTCTTGTTTCATCTGTGGAAAAAGAGTAATGATTTTTTTAAAGACAAGAGGGGGACTTATCTCTCCTCAGCACTACAGTTGCAGCTTTTAAGGCTGATAAACAGAACCTTTGCACAAAACTGTTTTGCCTGTATTGTGTTTCTTGCTATAGGTACTATATATTCTGTCCTTGTAAACCATCTTTGCATATGCAGGGTTTCTAGTTAGGAACTGCATTTGGTCAGTGCTGTAAATGCAAATAGAGCTGTTACCACCGCCACCAGAAATACGGAAATGCCTTATTAGAACATGGTAGTCTTACATTCTCAGGTTGAAAACCCAAGCACCTCCAAGGGAAAAGATGTCAAGGATCAAAACAAAATTTGAAGTGTCAAAAGTCAAAAGAAACAATAATGGGTTAGATCAGCATAGGGAACCTTTGGCCTGGACCTGGGGCCAAAGTTCATATAATCCCTAACCACTGATAATTCTAGATAGAGTTTCTAAGAGATAAAGTACAAAAGTCCTGGAGGTCCAAAATTGTTCCATCCTTGGGCTATATCAGGGTATGCAACTGCTGGGAGTCACATTGGTATCTCTGAAAACCTTGAAGAGTCATACTCCACCACTGGCCCTAGGGGTGGGGTGGGGGGAAAACCAGGGGTGTAGAGACATTCTCACTATGTTTTTGGCTTACACTGGGTCATTTTTACAACAGAAAGTAAACCAAAAGTCACTTCCATGTCACTTTATGTTGGTTTGTTTTTTAATATCTCCTGGTCAAGGAAAACACAAAAGACTGGACAAATTACTGTACAGTCAGCCCTTCTTATACACGGATTTTTTATACACGAATTCAAGCATACACAGTTTGAAAATGTTCCAAAAAAGTATAAAATTCAAATATCAAAGCTTGATTTTCCATTATTTATAAGGGACACCATTTTCTCTCACACCTATCTTAAAATTCCTACACTGGCTGCCTATTAGCTTCCGGGCACAGTATAAGGTGTTGGTTATTACTTATAAAGCCCTACATGGCTTGGGTCCAGCTTACCTGAGGGAACACCTCCTCCCATATAATCCTCCTGCACTCTCAGGTCCTCAGGGAAGAACCTACTACAGTCACAGAGAACTAGACTAGTAACTACCTCCCAGAGGACATTTGCTTCTGCCGCTCCAAAAATCTGGAATGATCTGCCAGATGAGATCCACCAACTAACATCTTTCGAGGCCTTTAAGAAGGCAATAAAAACAGATCTCTTCCAGCGGGCCTTCCCAAATTGATCCCCTAATTTCACTCTCCACTTGCCTAAATTGTTTCTCTTCGGACCAATTTGAATACTTTTGATATTATTGTTTTCTCTTTTTATATGCTGTTACCCGCCTTGATCCAACACAGGGAAAGGTGAGCTATAAATAAATATTATTATTATTATTATTAATGGGACTTGAGCATACACGATTTTTGTTATCTTGGAACCAAACTCCAGCGTATAACAAGGGTCCACTGTATATACTTATGTATAAGTCTATAAATTTTAGTCAAAAAATTGACCCTCAAAAAGCTGGGGGACCTCAACTTATCCAGAGGTCAATATAAGTACTGTATTTAACTCTTTTCCTTCTTTGTGTAGTGTGGCAAAAGGTAAGAACTTACTTCATTCTGGAACACACAAAGAAGAACCAACCCCTTCTCCTCTTTCCACCATGATGCTGCTTCTGACCTTTTTGAATGCTTGGGTGGTTACATGGCAGTGGTGGCACCTCTTTGGTGCTTCCCCTCAAAGGAGCTCCAAGAGGAATCAGGCTTAGAAGGATCTAAATAAGACACTTCTGTATGAATATAGTAAACTTCATCCTTTACATCCTTCATTATGTACCCTTAAGTTTTATCCTCAACTTATCCACGAGTCATATCAAAAGCCATAAGTTTGGCCCCTAAACTTGTCCTTGACTTATACATGAGGTTGACTTATAGTCGAGTATATACGGTAGGCCCCCATGCCCCCTAGAAGACATCTGGGAGCATTGGAGATTTTTTTTTTTTAATGGGCCCAGTGGGGTATCCAATCAGCCCTAGAGGGTCACAGCCCTGCACTACATGGACAACTATTAGTATAAGACTGATTCCTACTCACCTCAATTGGAGAAAAATTTAGAGGCAGAAACAGTTAATATTAAAATATGTATTTATTATAATAAAATATAATTCTATGGTACAGTAGTAAAAATCACATAATTATCAATGCAGTTGACCAACATTTTACCAACATTTTATAAACAGGTGCTCTGTGTAACTATAGTCTTTTAGTATTAAATGCATCCCTCAAATGTACATGGTAACTTTCAGCATTTCAGGAATCACTACAATTTTGCTCAGCCAACTATTCAGGGATTGCATTTGTGTGTGCACTTATTTATAAAAGTTACACATTTAGAAGTCTTTATGACTTTTGGTTGAGGTGACAATGATGATGGGGGTGTGGCTGGCAACTTTCCTGCTGTTTCAGGGACATTCTGGTAGTCTTTCCAGTTATGAGGTGGGAGGGTGAAGCTGTGCCCACACATCACTGTGCTACAGATGAATGGGGAAATAGCTTGAAAATAACATATGTTAAAGCATTCTGCTCGCATGTGCTCCCATTATTATTAAAATTAACAAATCCTCATGGTTTCCCTAAACAGCACAAGCAAAGGTGCAACTGTTCTTGGTCCTAGCAGTCCAAAGCAGTTTAGGAAACAGGCCGTGTAAACTGATTGCCAAGCTGGGGAAACAATTAGAATAAGTAATCAATATTCTCAATTTGATTAAAGTGATCAGTCTATAGTATGATATTGACACATGATGACCTGTTGTTAGTTCCAATGAGAACAGACACATTAATCATCTGGTTGTATCTAAATGTGGAATCCAGGGCTGGGGAGTAGTGGTGATTTTGAGGTTGCTCCTTGTCCTACTCCGGAGTAAGTTATTTTTTCTTAATGTTCCTCCTACTTCTACTCCTATTATATCCCTCAATAAAAAATTAAAAAAATGGTGTTTGCATGTACAATAATAGGAATAAGGAATAACAGATACTCCTGTAAAAAACTCTTACTCCTTTACTTCTTACTCATACTCCTACTCCTCAGCCCTGGTGGAATCATCAGTCAATGGATGATTCAGTGCATCTGCTCCAACTGAGACTAGCCGACAAGATTCCAATCATCATTTCCTCTTATAACATCAATGTATGGGGATGTTGCGTACTCTGCAAATTGCTAGCAAATCTGCCCTAGCTAACAATCTAAGGGCCCGAAGAAATGGCCCTGTTAAACCACCATCCGGGCGGCTTCGGACTGCGGCATTTTGATGCCTCACATCATGAAGCAGCCCTGAAGTCAATTGGAAATCAGGTGACTGCCCAGAATTGAGCGGCTTCATGACACTCTGGCAACAGAGCGTTTAGATGCCGCATGCCACCAGAGCATCATGAAGCCACAATGCAGCCACAGCAGAGACAGAAAAGCCTGCTTTTCCCTGGCCGAAGAAAGAGCAGATCTTATCCACTGCTTTTTGGTCGGGTTGAAGACAGATTGAGGCCATGGCATGTGTTTGCTACGGCCCCCAATCTGTTTTTGGAAGGGCCCCTTTCTCCCTGACGTTGCTCCCACAGCTGTTTGGTGGCTACAGGAACAAGGCGCGTGCCCAGCAGAAGCTTGATATTCTATATCGTGTGCCCCCAAGTTATTTTTTACTTATGGTGACCATAAGGAGAACCTGAGAGTCAGTGTTGCATAGTGGCTTGATTGTTGGACTACAACTTTGGAGGCCAAGGTTTGAATCCTATTCTGCCATGAAACCCACTGGGTGACATTGGGCAAGTCTCATTCTCTCAGCCTAAGGGGAAGACAATGGCAAACCTCCTCTGAACAAATCTTGGCAAGAAAACCCCATCATAGATTCACCTTAGGGTTGCCTTAAGTCGGAAACAACTTGAAGGCACACAACAAAGAAAAAACTATCACTAGGTTTTATTGGCAAGTTTTTTCAGAGGGGTTTGCCATTGCCATCTTCTGAGGCTAAAGGTGTGTGACTTGTCCAAGATCATATAGTGTGTTTTTATGCTCAAATGAGGAACTGAATATGGTATTTGATTACCTTAGGTATGTGGATGACATTGTTTTACTAGCAGAAAGCATCAAACTTGGAGCAATTACTAAGGAAAATCAAGGAAGAAAATGCAAAGGCAGGCTTGTTGCTGAACGTAAAGAACACAAAAATAACAAGTATAGAGGATTTACAGAAATCCAGTCTAGACAATGAGGAAATCAAAATAAAGAGTTCCTGTAACATTGATCAGAATGGGGACTGGTGTCAAGAAACAAGAAGAAGACTAGGAATGAGGAGGGCAGCTATGAAAGCATTAGAAAAGATCCTAAAATGTAAAGATATCCAACTGAGCACAAAAGTTAGAATCTTACAAGCCACTGTATTCCCTGTTACCACATACAGTTGCAAGATCTGGACAGCGAGGAAAGCAAATAGGAGGAAAATCAATCCATTCAAAATGTGATGCTGGAGAAGAGAGATGCAAACGTGTCCTAGAACAGATCAAGCCTGAAATCTCCCTGGAATTCAAGGTGATAAAGTTGAGGCTATCATACTTTGGCCACATGAGAAGGCATGACTTATTGGAAAAGGCAATGATGCTGGTAAAGGTGGGGGGGGGGGGGGGTAGGAAGAGAGGAAAACCACAATGGCTAGGATCAATCTAGATTACTGCACTATACTCTTATGGTGCTGCTATTCCACTTTAACTGCTCTGGCTGCCTCCTGTTGCATTCTGGGATTTGCAGTTTAAGGAGGGGCATTTAGAATCCTCAGCCAGAGAGCTTTTAGGCCTCACTGAACTTCAAGCCCCACAATGCAACAGGAGGCAAATAGAGCTGTAAAAGTGGAATAGCAGCAGTATGAGAGTGTATTGCAGTAATCTACTCTATTTCCAAAGTGCTACAAGATCACTTTACATACATGTATTATCAAACTCCTATACAGTGCACCTGCGCTGTACATAGGCACACTATACGCAGCTTCAAGCATATGATGAAGCTGTGTGGCAACCAAACAAATTGAGCATGTGCCCATGGTGAGCATACGTGGAATTTCCTTTATGGGGGGGGGGGGGAGTCTGGAACGCATCGTTCGTGTAAGGGAAGGGTCCGCTGTACATGTGCAGTGTGGATACATCCTGACATTCAAGTGAATCAATATGGAAATCAGGAGTATAAAATAAAAGTGGAATATCAATATAAGAGTGTAACATGGTAAGTGGCATGAGGGAGATCATGGGCCTGAATCTACAGGACCTGAACAGAGCAGTGGAGGGTAGGAGCTCTTAGAGACGTCTCATCCATGGGATCACCATGCGTTGGGGTCAACTGCAGAGCAGTTAATGATGATGACAACATTACTCTAAATCCCATTTGCTCCATAGGTCTGTACGGGGAAAGGTAAGGGTAATAAAAAGAAGGACTGGATCAATTAGGGAGGTCACCAGTATGACCTAAGCAGAGCAATGGAGGATAGGGAGTCTTGGAGACGTCTCATCCATAGGGTCGCCATTAGTTGAGATCGACTCAAGGATAGATAACAACAACAATTTATATCATGCCACAAAGTTTCCCACTAACAACAGGAAATTGAACCCTGGTCTCTAGAGTCATTTTTTGTCAATCAATCAATAATTTTATTGCGGTCAATGACCATATTAAATGACCATATTCCCAAATTCACATGAATAGGTAAAATACATACAATATGAACAAACTATGAACATCAGTAAGATACGTGTTTCTACAGATATCAGTAAAATATGGATATAAATGTAAATATAACTCATGAAGAATACACAATATAGACATAAAATATAACTCTATACACGAATAGTAAAAACCTGACCATTTACTAAAACCTTATTGTCACGGATCTTAATTGCGGCAGCACAAAATTTTGCTGCTTTGGTCAACATCTCTGTATACTGCCTTGGTTTTTGTTTTTTAATGTAAAAGTAGGTCATTCCTACTGAAGTTCCTTCAGAGAGGTAGAATTCAAAGCTATAGCCGTGTTAGTCTGTGGAATCAGTATGTGGAGAGACTTTGTAGCGCCCTTGAGACTCACTGAAAGAAAGGAATTGGCATCGTGAGCTTTGTAGACTTCAGTCTACTTCCAAATGTATCTGAGGAAGTAGAGTGAGGTCTAGGAAAGCTCCTGCTGCCAACTTCTTTCTTTCTGTGAGTCTCAAAGGTGCTACATGATCTCTCTAGGTGCCTCTGCCATCCTCTGAGGCTGAGAGAGCGTGACTTGTTGTTTTTGTGCTCCAGGAGGGATTCGAACCCTGCTCCCCAGAGTCGCAGTCCAAGACTCAAACCACTATGCCACACTGCCTCTCACATGCTGCCTAATACCAAAGGTACAGAAGAAACTCTCCATGTGCCCCTATTACAACCTGCAGGCTTCATGAACTGATTCTTAATGCACTGAACCCTTCCCTGTCTGCCTAGTCCTCCTCTCCCTTCACTCACCGTCAAGGAGACCAAAAACTCTCCCCTGTCCATCTGTACGGAAGGAGACTCCAGCAGCTGCACCCCTGAAATCAAGACAGCATTGGCAGCCTATGGGCGCAGCCATATTGAAACGCTCCGCCCCGCCCCCTGGCTGTCATGTGACCAGCGCTATACTAACCGGGTTCTGCCATTAGCCTGCAGAAGCGCGCGCATGCGTGCAGCGCTTAAGTGAAGCCTTTGCCCTTCCTCTTTGCCCTTGCTGTGGCTTCTTTTCTTTACCATTTAGCAATAGTCTAAGGCTGCATCCTCACTGCAGGAAATAACCCACTTTCAACTGCCATGGCTCCATGCTATGGAATTCTGGGATTTGTTGGGTTCTATTTTTGTTTTTAATTTTTTAAAAATAATTTTTATTAAAATTAAAATGCATACAATGAATATTATATGTTACATAAATCTGTATATATATTCTCTATACAGTATTCTATTGCTGTTTTTGTTTTGGTTTTTTGGAGACATTTAGCCTTCTCTGTCAGAGAGCTCTGGTGCCCCCCTCCAACAAACTACAGATCCCAGAACTTCATAGCACTGAGCCATAAACAGTTATAAAAGTGGTATCAACCTGGGTTATTTCTGTAATGTGGATGCAGGCTTTAACTTTGATGACAGCATGCTGTGGAATGGTGAGGTTTGCACCATGGTTTTTTGAGACATTTAGCCTTCTCTGTCAAAGAGCTCTGGTGTCACAGCAAACTATAAATCCCAGGATTCCATAGCACTGAGCTGTAGCAGTTAAAGCAGTGTCGAACTGGGTTAATTCTGCAGTGCAGATGCAGTCCTCTAAAACACATGCAAAAAATCAAACAAGGTCTAGAGACAGGAAATATGTACCTATTGCTTGAAGTTTTTGTTGGGGAGTGATGTTTTCTTTCTATGAGCAACAGGGGATGTGTGATACAAGGGAAGTGTGACATTTTTCTTTATATTACATTAGCAACAAGGGATGTTCAACTGCAACTACTTTTGTGGTTAGTGTTGTGGTGTGCCTTCAATTCGTTCCTGACTTAGGGCCACCCTAAGACGAACAGACAACAGGGTTTCTTGGTGAGATTTGTTCCAAGTGTTGTTTGTCTGTTTTCCCTTTGCTTTCCACTGAGGCTGAGAAAGTGTGACTTGCCCAAGGTCACCCCTGTGGAGATTCGAACCCTGGTCTTCAGAGCGGTAGTCCAACACTCTATCCGCTACCCGAAACTGGCTCTCTGCAACTACCTTTATTTCTCACCATTGCTTGGTTCTGCTGACTAGGATGAGATGTGGAGAGATCTTGTAGCACCTTTGAGCCTAACTGAAAGAAAGAAATTGGCAGCATGAGCATTCCTAGACTTCAGTCTACTTCCTCAGATGCCTTTGGACCAATGCATCTAAGGAAATAGAATGAAGTCTATGAAAGACCATGCTGCCAACTTCTTTTCTTTCAGTTAGTTTCAAAGGTGCTGCAAGGTCTCTCCACTTATTGATTCCACAGACTAACACAGCTATATTTTTGAATTCTGCTAGGATGGGTTGTGCCAGTCACAGTATAGTTGTATTAACTATAATGGAGGAATGAGGACCACATCCATCCTGAGAACTGTAGTTTATTGTGTCAACAGACCTCTTTGACAGAAAAGGCTAAATGTCTTACAAAGGTACAGTTCCCAGAGTTCCCTAGCATTGGGCAAGGGCAGTTAAAGCGGTCTCAAACTGGATTATTTCTGCAGTGTGTTCAGGACCTTAATCAGAGAGGTCATGGGCACAAATTTGCAAGACCTAAGCAGAACAGTAGAAAACAGGGAGGCTTGGAGCAGTTAACAACAGATGTGTGTGTGAATAACAAATGGCTTATTTTTATCTTCCAAACCAGCCAGCTTTTATACAACGCATAACCAGTGGGATAAGAAGCTGTTTCCTGCAGACTAGTAAGGCAATTGCATACTCTGCAGTCCTAATCATTTCATCTGTCATTTAACTGAACAACCCATTCAGCTGAAATTGATGGACAACTGAAATGTGGCTAGGACTTATTGCTCCGTTCAAAGATTACTCTCTCTTCCATATTTGATTTGGCTGTGTTATAAAAGGTTTATTCATAAAACATACTTCATTAAGGGAAATGAAGTCTGCCATCACTGCTGGCACTGAGCGCAAATATGTATGCAAACCAAACAGACACTTCCATTGAGGAGACAACCTTTCATCAGCCCTGCTTACACACACAAAGAAGATTCCCATTTTTCCTATGTGTCATACAGAAATCAAGCCCTTGAGTAATTAAATGGACTATGTGACTTTCCCTGTTAACAAATTCCAGAGACTAGCAATATCCCATGACACCTTAAACCCTATGGACCTTGTCAGAGTACAGAAATTATAGCAGTATGATTCCAGTTTAACTGTCATGGTTGTATGTTCTGGAATCTTTGGACTTGTAGTTTGGTGAGGAACTAGAGCTCTCTGGGTATGAATTCTAAACACCCTCCCTGAACTGCAAAGCCCCAGATTCCGTAAGATGACACCAGGCACTTAAAGAGTAATCATTGCAATTGTGTAGTATGAAAAGCCCTAACAATGTATGGCATATATAATAATAATAATAATAATAATAATAATAATAATAATAATAATAATAAGCTTTATTTATATTGTCCCGCTTCTCCCGACGGATTGGGAGCATATATAAATGCCACATTAATCTCTGCAAGAACTAGAGTAGAAGAAATAGCCAGGAATGGTAATGGTTCTTCTTTGGATACTATGGTACTGTAGCTATGATATGTGTAATGGAGTTTAAGATCTATATGGAGTATAACTCATACCTGCCTGCCATCCCAATGGCTAGGATAATGAAACTGGGGAGACAAAACACACTGCAGAAATAATCCACTTTGACACCGCTTTAACTGCCCTGGCTTAGTGCTAGGGAATTCTGGGAACTGTAGGTTTGTGAGACATTTAGTCTTCCCTGTCAGAGAGTTCTGGTGTCACCATAAACTACAAATCCCAGGATTCCCTAGCGCTAAGACAGGGCAGTTAAAGCAGTTTCAAACTGGATTATTTCTGCAGTGTGTTTTGGCCCCAAGATAACTAAGCATTAGTATGTTGTAGGAATAGTTATTTCCAAACAAAAGGACAAAGAACTGGATCAGATGCTGAAGTCCTATACCTTATTATTCCCTGTAATGCTTACTAAATTTCCCTCTACATTTTTGTATTTCAAAACCCAAGTGAGGAGAGAGCTGGATTTGATTGTTGCAGATCTAAGTTCAAGTTCATAGGCAGAATACATGTTGCTTTAGAAGTGCTGTACCAATTGCTTCATATCTAAGAATCAATCCTGTTTACAAAATCTCCTTGCAAATAAATCTCGGTATTATTAATTTTGTAGATGGTGGGAGAAAAGGAGAGAAGTGATTTGGCTGAAATGCTAATTGCAGGAGATGTAATCCAAACAGATGGGGAGAAAACAGCCAGCCAGTGAGCTAATGTCTCCACTGAGTATTTAACAGTAGAAACACCTGTTTCAGAACTCATTAAGAAAAAGTGATTAATGAAGATGTCAATTAATTTTGTACCTATAGAAAAACTTGAGTGATGAAAGTTATTATTATCCTGATTTGGTTTGGGATCAAAACCTTTATTATTACATGCTTGGTCAAACTAAGGCTGAAGTAGTGATCCCAAAAGTAGACACCATTATGCTTGGTTAAAATGAGTGCAACTCACAAATGTTTAGTGTTTCTGTTTTAACACAAACAAACCTGTCTGCTTTTTAAAAATTAGCATACCTAAAAGAACACTAAAGTATATGATATAATTAGGGAGTAGACTTAGAAACAGAATTTTAGGTGTTTTTATAATAATTAGGATGAGAAGAAGTTATCTTATTCCCAGGCAGAGTATTGGTCCTGTGTACACTGTCTGGTAGTGGTGCTTCTCGGTTTCACTCGGTAGTATTTCCCTGCCCTGCCTAGAGAAATTGGGAGGTTGAACTTGGGACCTTCTGTATGCAAACTTTGGGACTGACCATTGGTGTCAGGTGATAGACTCATGGAATTGTAGAGTTGGAAGGGACCACAAGGATCATGTGGTCCAGCCCCTGCCTTGCACACAGCTAAAGCAGTCCTGAAATATGCCCATCCAACATCTATTTAAAGGCCACCAAAGAAGGTGAGTCTGCCACCCACTAGGACAGTGATGGCGAACCTATGGCACGCGTGCCAGAGGTGGCACTCAGAGCCCTCTCTGTGGGCACACATGCTGTCGCCCTAGCACAGAGTTTGCCAGCATTTCTTACTAGAAAGCCAGAGGGACGTGGCACTTTGCAATAAATAAGTGGGGTCTGGGTTGCAGTTTGGGCACTCGGCCTCTAAAACGTTCACCATCACTGCACTAGGACATTTCATTCCACTGATGAACTGCTCTTACATTTTAAAATGTTCTTCATAATATTTAGGTGCAATCTCTTTTCTTGTAATTTGAATCCATTGGTTCATGTTGTAGTCTCTGGACCAGCAGAAAATAAGATGGCTCCATCTTCGACATGACATCCTTTCAAATATTTATCCAGTTTGACACCACTTTAACTATCCTAGTTCAATGCTATGGAATTCTGAGAATTATAGTTGTAGCACCAGAGCAGTTTTGTGTCTCGTCCCCACCTTCAAAGCAGTGCAGTGTCCTAATGTTTCTTTCTTTTAAGAAAAATTAAGAATGCATAGAAAAAAACAGTGAAACCTCCTTGCACACTCCTGTTAGTGTTTATAGTGAAGGGGCCTGACACACAGCCCTTGTACTTCAGTAATATGCAGGTATCTGGAACACAGAGCTTTGTCTTGCAAAGCTGTGCCACCATTCAGTCTTTGCTCTGCTTGCTTCTTGACACTCAAACTAATGCCAACATGCCTAAACAATGGCTCCCCAGCATGTGTCACAGGAGCATAGTAATGCTTACACAGAGGTGATGCTTGTTGGAATGGGTGTCAAGCAGTGGCTCCCTCCCTGTCTTGCTTGTTCAGGCCTTTCCAGATGGTCCTGACTATGAAGCATTGGGTGAAGGTGGCTTGGCAAGACAGCTAGCTTGGCCAGGCCATCAACAAAGAATCACTGGCACTTTGCAAGTTGGCCGAGTAGGAGAAGAATGACTAGGTGTCAAGGCAGGATATGCTGCAATTGCTCACCCCAGCATCCCTGGCTACCTCTTTCTACCTAATGATAGCAATAGCATTTACATTTATATGCTGCTTATCAGTGAATTCAGCACTCTCTAAGCGGTTTATAATCTGTAAGGCAATTGTCCACAACAAGCTGGGCACTCATTTTACTAACCTATGACAGGATGGAAGGCTGAGTGGACCTTAAAACAGTGGGATCAAACTCACAACCTTGTAGCTCCAGTACTGGCATTTAACCACTGTGCCACCAGGGCTCCTTTTCTAATAATAGGGCCAGGAGCATCATTAGAGGGTACGGGGTGACACCCTAAGGTGGGGTGACATCACTGCTCCCCGAACATCTATCTTTTGGCAGAAAATTGCTGTGGTGTTCACCTGTGTCCCTTTAAAATGCTGAAGAGATTGTGTGAGGAGGGGAGGCTCAGTGGGAGGAGAAAGGAAAAACCCCAGGTTTTTAAAAAATGCAAATTTTAAATTATAAAAAAATTAAAATATATTTTAATTTTTTTAAAAAAAATTAAATCACGTCTTTTCAAATTTTTACTTTAACCACATGAAACGATGTACAAGTAAATACTTGTAGGTGGTGCGTATGGTATTGAAATTTTATTTTTGCTAGCTATTTATGTCAAAACTATTGCCACTACATTCAGCAACATACAGGGATTAGGATTAATGAATAACATGAGTACAAAAAACATTACTAAGGAAATTGTATGGCATGGTATGGGAGGAGGCCAATGGGGGGGGGGGGTGACACCATGAGTTAGTGGACTGGGTGCGCAAACCCTAGTGATGCCACTGGAAATGGCCAGCCCAACTGGAACTTTTGCAGTTCAGGCATAAAGCTGGAGTTAACAATAGTCTGTTCTGCTACAATTGCATCCAGTCTTTCACACTTTAGGATTTTAAAAAATGTGTCTACAGAACTCAGGGAGACAGAGAGTGTTGTACTAAAGCTCATCTGTTTGTGCAATATAGAGCCCTCTTAATTAATGAGTTCAAGCCACACACAAGCACCCTGTGTATCCCCCCCTCCAGTACACAGAATTAGCAAAGTGAAGTTAGGTGTAGTGTTTACAGTGATTTAGATGTAATCTATAACACGCAGCTCCTCTCCCTATCTAATTAATTCCTCTAATAGAATTAATCAGCACCCTAAATACAAGATTCACTAGCAATTAAAAAAAATAAAAATCTGCTATCTATCCCAAAATACAATTACCCTGACAAACTCAATTACACACTTCAGTAGCTTCTTAAATTGTGTTGCTCAGTGGCTTCTTAAAACCAACCAGCACCCTATTCAAGTTTTGATTGTTTGGAGAACACATCGCTCTCTCAATCAGATGGTGTTTACAAAAATATATAGCCATGATGTTTTATTACTCCCGTGGGTGAAATTAATTTGACACATGGAAACCAAATGAGCAAAGCCAGTCTAGAAAGTGTGTGTATGTGTGGTGCAAGAGTGTCGGTGCTTTCTATCTCATTCTACTGATGCAGTCTATACAGAAGAACATTCAGAATATTAGCCTTATTCACAATTTTATGAAGGTAAATGGCATTTCAAAGAAACAAGCCAAGGAGAATTTTGATTTAATCAACAGATATCAATCACTGCATTCTGAATGGCTGATCGACACAAAAAATATGATTCTTTCTGTTTCCAAAGATGTGTTTCCAAGGCACTATGCCACTGTACGTTTCCCTTCATCTTCATTTAAATGTTGTTTTCTCTTTCTTTTCTACTTCTGCATAAGTTAAGTTTCTGTTGCAAGTGCAGTTTTTCATATTGTTTCATGCCACATTCCCATGCTGTAGGCAGAAGTCTGAAGTAGAGCCAGATCCCTTTTTTTCTGAAAGACAGAGTAACACAGATAGTGTGTATGCAGAAACGTTGTAGTGCTTTTGTAAATTATGGCAAGAGACTCAATGTTCTGAAGGAGACCAAGGAGCTGAACAGACTGCAGCTGCCTCTTTCTTTGGTGGATCAGGGCCACAGCAACTACACACTGTGGCCCCAATCTAATCTTTCGGCTGAAAGGAACTGCAAAAGGCAGCTCCTTTTTGCGCAGCGGAAAGGGCGCCATAGCCCCTGGTGCCATGGATTTTCAGTGCTCCTTTAGCACTGTGTCATCAGAGGAGCGCTGTCAGGCCACCTGCCGTGTGGTCAGATGCACGGCATGATGGCAGTGTCAGGGCATGCGCTGTGAGAATGCCATACTCCCACTATGCCCCCAGACTGGCATTTATCGCTGGTCTGTCAAGGCCCCAAATCCAAAATAATCTGATAATAAACTCACGTAAAGTCCCAATAGCTACAAGCCCTTAGATAAATGTTTCTCAAAAGCAACAATTAAGGCCTGGGGCTACTAAGCCCTAATATTCACTTGAGGTTATACAGCTTTGGATCACACAGTTTTTGTTTTCTTGTTCCGCTCAAATCACCAGATCTAGTACAATTGCACACATAATTTTAAATGCTTATTGTTTGTTCACTGTAGATTTCTCTAAAGATCTAATTATAGACGACTTAATGGCCTATGAACCCTGGAATTTCAAAGAAGATGAGAGCTGAGTGTGTCTGAGCTTGGGAATTATCTTAAACACAGCAACAACACAAGGTAGAGGGTGGGGCTCATTTAGCAGGGATGAGCCAAAGCGTTTGGTTTTTATACTTCTTCACCCAGGAAGAGGGCTGATGTACTTGCAGATAATATCAATAATGCCATTTCCTTGCATGCTTGTAAAAGATGAAGCACAAAAACCTGTTATTTCTGCTTTAGATTTACATTTTCATTGAAAGAACAGGTACATGTTGAGAGTCAGAAAACACATGGCTCTGAATCAGCTGATTCTTTTACCTGGCATGTACTAGTTGAGTTTACTGTTTAGTTCTATGTTAAAGTTAATTATGCCAAACTTTAGGTTCAGGAGAGGCATTTTTCTAAACCAGTCAGTGAACTAGACATGACTTCTGATCACTTCCTGTTGCTGAAAAGGGCCCTTTCCCGGGTCTAAAATGCCCAGGGGTGGAACCAAAACATGTCCATAATGACCCTATATAAATATAGGTATTTAAAAGACAAGGCAACACCAAATTAACTACATTCCATAAAACTGCACAGGATTGCATTATTTTTCATATTAGAAGCATACATACCCTGCAGTAGAAATCAGTAGAAAGGCAGCACGCAAATTAAATAAATAAATAAATAACCTCCATCTTTATCTTTATTTATATCCAGCCTTTTTCTCAATTATGGGAATCAAGGTGGCTTACACATTTAAAAGATTACAATTAAAACGTACAAAAAGTCAACATTAAAAACAAACTAAGGCCTGTTACAGACAGCCAAAATAAAGCTGCTTTATTTTGGCTGTCTGTAACAGGCCCAAGATAGAAAAACAATACAGCAGTTACAATCATTTGCCAAAAGCTTTCCCTTCTAAAATCCTAATTTAAAAAAGTCTCTGCCTCTAATAGAAAGTGTTCATTCTAGCCTCCCAACGTAGGGAATTCCAAAGTGTAAGGGCAGCCACTGAAAAGGCCTTCTCTCATGTTCCCATTAGTTGTACCTGTGAAGGTGAGGGGACTGAGACAAGGGCCACTGGATCTCAGCATCGAGGCAGGTATCTCTCCGCCTCTACTGCCAAGATCCTGGTCCATGCCGTAGTGCTCTCACGACTTGATTACTGTAACATCCTCCTGGCTGGGCTTCCTCTCTCTCACCTCCATCCTTTAATTTCTGTCCAGCATTCAGCTGCACACATTATCACATCCGCCCACCGCTCTGACCACATCTCTCCTGTGTTGGCATCCCTTCACTGGCTCCGCCTCCCTTTCCGCATTCAGTATAAGCTCCTGCTGTCGACGTTTAAAGCCCTCCATGGTCTGGCCCCTCCTTATTTTTCAGGCCTTATTTCTTCTCACCTTCCCACTAGGGCCCTCCGTTCTGGTAGTCAAGGTCTACTGTCCCAGCCCAGGATTTCCTCTGCCCCATCCCGGATTTGCCCCTTTTCACTCGCTGCCCCTCATTCCTGGAACCTTCTTCCCCCACGAGCAAGAGCCATCACTTCTTTAACCAGCTTCAAAACGGAGTTGAAGACCATCCTGTTCAGAGAAGCATTCCCAGGCATTGCTTAATTGTCACTTGCTATTTGATGTTCTTTGTTGCCTGTTTTATTGAATCATTTCCTATATTGCTATGTATTTTATATGCATTATCCTACTAGAGAGGCAGGCTAACTCCAACAGGCCTCCCTGGAAGAAGATTAACCATCCATTAAGAAGCCAAGCCCCTCCCTCCAGGCCATCTCCCCTGATCCAGGCCTCAGAGGTAGAGAAGAACTGCTGGCCCTCATCCCCTTCCCCACCACCACTCCCTTCTCCTTTTGTGTTGTGTCTTTTTAGATTGTAAGCCCGAGGGCAGGGAACCGTCCAATTAAAAAGATTGTATGTACAGCGCTGTGCAAATTTACAGCGCTTTATAAATAAAGGTTAATAATAATAATAATAATAATAATAACAACAACAACAGTTTTTATAATAATAATAATAATTTGTTTTATTTATATACCGCTATTCCAAAGATCATAGCGGTGAACAGCAAGTAAGCTAATTAGCAAGTAAGCTAATTTGCCCCGAACAGTCTGGGTACTCATTTTAGCGACCTCGGAAGGATGCAAGCCTGAGTCGAGCTTGGGCCCTTTTGCTGGTCTTGAACTCGCAACCTTGTGGTTTCGAGTGAATGGCTGCAGTACAGGCATTTAACCACTGCGCCACCAGGGCTCCATTTATCAGGCGATACAGTCCATCAGCTAGCCTGGATCCAAGTTATGTACAGAGCCGTTGTGGCATAGTGGTTTGAGTGTTGGGCTATGACTCTGGAGACCAGGGTTTGATTCCCAGCTCAGCCGTGAAGCCCACTGGGTGACCATGGGCAAGTCGCATACTCTCAGCCTCATGGGAAGGCAAAGGCAAATCTCCTCTGAACAAATCTTGCCAAGAAAACCCCATGATAAGTTTGCCTTAGGGTCGCCATAACTTGAAGGCATACAACAAACACAAAAGTCTTGTAGGGCATTACAGGTCATAATCTATGTGACAGGAACCATCAAAAGAGCTGTCTGTATGTGATATTCCTCCTTCTACTAAGAATACAATGCAGATGTCTGCAATCACTCATATATTTCACCTTTAACTAGATCAGAGGACATGTACTAGGGGAAGACACCACAGGAACATACCCTAGTGCTTTTTCTATTTTAACCAGAGAACAAAACCATCTAGCAAGCTAATAGCTTTCTTCACACCTTCAAGTGTGCCATCCCCAGCAGCTGTCCTTTGTTCATGCTACACATGTTTCTCCAGTCAGCAATGATGCATGAGATGACACTGGCAAAGGGCTACTGAAGCTCTTACAATATTAGATAAAAATTACTAGTGAGAAGCTATTTTGCTGCTATTTATTTTCATCAGCTAAGCATCACTCCCCTAAATGTCATTGTAGGCTAGTCGATATTGGCTTTTCAGTCTCCTGGGGGGGAAATGTAATTTTTTTTGTAGCCTATGTATAGAAATCAATAATGGTTTGCAATTTGTTGAAACTGTGAAATGGCCAAGTTGCTACTAATGTATTTCTGATTTCTCCTTGTATTACATTCTCATTCGTTGTGCAGAATGTAAATGATTATATTTTCTTCCTTAAAGAGCTATGGGTTGGTGTTTATTTGTTTGTTTACTTAAAACAATCCCTTAAACACTGATCAGCATTTTCTGCCTGACTCTCATCCTAGATACAAAAGTTTTGCATCTAAAGCTTTTGCCACTATGTGAATAGACAGGTAGAGGTTTCAGTAGGTTGTAGGATCTAGGCTATAGTATGTCATACATTAAAACCCATTGCTGGGATGTCTATGTATGAGGATGTGGTGACCATAGTGGAAACTCTGACACTGCCCTCCACCTATTAGAGTGCACATCTGACTACATTTTGGTATAGAAGGGGAAAACGGGGTTACATATCACAAAGTCAGAGCCCACCAGACAGGTACCTGCTATGAAGCTGTGCCTTCCAATGGAGCATAGCCTTGGAAACCTTTTGATTCGAGAGTTGAATACCAGTCTAGCAAAATTTGGAATGGGGTTCCTGTGGGTGGGACCAAAGATACTGTGGAATAGGACACAAACATCAAGCCTGTGCATCATAGAATAAAACCACAGAATCATGCAGTTGGAAGGGGTGCCAAAGGCCAAAGAGTCCATCCCTTTCCTCAGTGAAGGAAACCCAGTTAGAGCCTCCCCAGTGGTTAGCTCTCCAGCCTCTTTGTGAAGATGTCCAGAGAAAAGAGACCCCACCAGTTCTCTAAGTAATTGGTTCTGAGGCCACCCAGTATCTTTTTTTATTTTATTTAAACATATAACATTCTCTTAATAATAAAAAGATAATGTTACACGTTTATTTTCCAACATCAAATATTCAGCGTTTCATGATCTTAAGCATTTCATCCTTCTGTCCAGGAGCGGAAGGAAATAAAGTATTAAAATAAAATTCCACAAATAGTTTTTAGCCTAATTCCCAACCACCCAGTGTCTTTTCATGACTGAATTAGGATTTGAACCCTAGTCTGACAGTCCAAAACATTACAGCAGCATTGTTATATATAGTTTTTAAAATCAAGAAGAATCTGAACTAGCTTACTTTCCAGGCTAACTTTACAGATTTCCCAGATGGGTAGCCATACTAGGCTGTTGAAGCAAGATAAACCGTGGATCCATTTAATTTTATGACAATTTCATTTTTCAGCACAGAAGGCATGCAAGTCCATCAATATCCAGGGGAAGGCAAAAATGGCCTCCAGATATTCAGAAGTTGTGCACCCTTGGTTCATGCCATAATAAATGTATTTGTCTTTTAAGTTACCCCAAAGTTCTTTGTTGTTGTTGTTGTTTTCAGATTGTATTAGTCCTCTTCACATGTTATAGTTGTTCCCACACTGAGATGATCTCTGTGTAGGAAATGGTCTAAATCACCACTTGTGAAGTATAACTGAAATGTTGTTTGCCTGTGCCAAATCCAAGGGATGGCACTGATCAGAGAAGGGTCAGCCCTAGATTCTGTTGCTTAATAAATCAAGTTTAGTCCTTGGATTTCTCTATAGCAGTGTCTTAACTGGGGAACTCCCTACCCAGGGGAGTTCATTCGGCAGGGAGCCAAAACAGTGTTACGCGGCATGACATTCAGTGTCTGAAAATGCTGTTTAAACTGTTTCGAAACTGGATTCTAGGATTGTATTTAGACTACTTTTCAGAGTTTTTAAGGAGTATTTTAATGTGTTTTTTAATTTTTGTATTGGTTTTTATTTGTTAATCCCTTCAGGAGCCCTTGTGGGCTTCAGATAGGTAGGTAGGTAGGTAGACAGACAGACAGACAAATTGCATTTTTTTTCTTGAAACATTGGCCCAGTACAGACCACCAGTTTGCGGCAGCCTGGGGCCGATGTTAGGATTCCAAAGCACGCAACATCCGCACGCTCCAGAACCCTAGCAGGTATGGACAGCGCCATCTTTATGTGGAGTCATCCATACGGGGTGCGCGTGCATGACACAAGCGCAGCACCGCATCCGCACCTCCGAGCACTGCGCTTGCACCATGGACATGTCACAGTGCGTCAATGATAATAGGTCTTTCCGGTCTGGAGGGATGCCGCACAGTTTGGCTGCTGCGGCGTCCCTCTGGAGGAAACCTGGGCGCCTCCATCCCGCCCCTTTGAGGGGTCTGGAGAGCCCATTGTTGCCTTGAATCATCCTCTTCTTGGGCTCTGTACTGGATGCACTGTCATTACAAAATAAAGCTCAAACACTCATATAAATGTAAATTCATGCTTCTGAGTCATGCTTGAAATGGAGGACATTTTGAAATTTCTCCTAAACAGAAGACTTACATGTAGGACATTTCCTGGAAAAGGGGACCTCTGGTCACCCTGCATAAGAAACATTTGCTCCAGACTTCACCAGGGGCTGTGTACCAAGCTGCTACACGTGACATGGTACTTATCTGTTGATAAGACTCTGCTTGACATTTGCTAATGCATTCAGAATCAAAAGTTACATTCCTATGGAAAACCATAAACTTTTACTTAACTGTGCTTGTATGCTTGTCATACATAGGAGGGAGCAAGCCAAGGGTAAGAGGATGATCCAGCTGTGAAGCTTTTCATTTCCTGTTTTTTATTATTTTTTTAAAATCATAATTACCTCGTTGCCTTGAAGCAATAGCATTACACAGATTACCTTTCCTTCAAATGGTAAGGAAACAGTGGTTAACATGTGCTGAGTCAAATACTTGTCTTGGTCAAAGGATGCCATCTTGTGCTTTTGTGGCATACTGCAGCTTTTTTATTATTATTTTAACAAAGAAAGAACAAAAACTAATAATACATATACTGACATATAAGTACAATTTAAAAAGAAATATATAATTCTGTAACTCTATATGATGACAATATGAAGAACTTTCTTTTTTTTTTAAAGTGCAGTATGGGGCAGGTGAGGACAGGACATAACAGAATACAGAAGTTTTATTTTCTGTACATCAGGCTTACCAGTGAAGGATGCTACAGGAATTAGCTGACTCAAAAGATGAATAGCATACAAAAATGTGTTAAGAAAAGTGCATACAAAAATGCATTTGTGAGATGAAACTGCATATGGAAAAAGGTGGGCTCCCTCCCCCCAAAAAGCAGACCAAATCAGAAATGGAATGAAAAAGAATAGATTTATAACTCAGTGGGTGCTAAGTAACATACAGTCATTTCTCCATATCCATGGGTTTTATTATTCACAGATTTAAGCATCCATGGCTTTAATTTTTTAAAAAATATATAGTTCCAAAAAGCAAATCTTGATTTCCCCCCCCCCCCATTTATATAAGGGGCATCATTTTACTATGCCACTGAATTCAATGGGACTTGGGTATTAATGATTTTGGGATCTACCAGGGAGGAGGGGGGGGGCTGGACACCAAAGGCCTACTGTATGCATGCCTTGAGACTACTCAGTTAGGGACAATGCCATTGGTTTATCGGACTAGAACCTGGATAAATATGCCTTCTGATGTTACTCAGTATTTGGTGCTTCCTAACTGGCAATCCTGATCAACATCTCCCTTGCTTCTCTCTGCAATGTTTCCTAACCCTCTTCAGCTGGTAGTTCAAACTATCTGCTCTTTACAGGCTGCAGAAAGGAAGCAACTAATATATTCATCATGTAAATCTGGGGGGGGATTGTGCAGCTTCAGGTGTTGGCTGCAACTCCCAGCAGCCCTTGCTGGCTGGTTAGTCATGAAGAATGCTGGGAACTGCAGCTGAATATGGAAGGCCAAATGATTCTCATCTCTGGTCTAGATAGTCAGCATCTAAGAGCGACAGCTGGTGTTCTTCCATGTCAACTGATGGTATTCACTCTAAGCTTTTGTTTTAAATCAAAGGTGGAAAGAATATTCCTAATTATTTGTTTCTGCACTGGATTCCTGACGTTGGGAAATGCTACTAAGAATAATAGAGTGGGCAAAGCGTTTGAACAGTTTTCTCCTGGCATTCAGAAGAAATGCAAAATCATAGAATTGGAAAAGACCCCCCATGGGTCACTGAGTCCAACCCGTGCCCAGTGCAGGAACTCCCGCATCAGCTCTTTTACAGCCTCTTTTACAGAGATGATCCCCCTCATTTCTGTAGCAATTGGTTCTATTGTTGAACATCACCAATGCCAGTAATTCCCTCTTATGTTCAGTCAACTTGACCCTCTTAAAACCATTAGACTTAGTCCTACCATCTGAGGCAGCAGCAAACAAATTTGCACCTTCCTCTTTTGTGAAAGCCCTCCAGCATGGGATACAGTATAAACTTCTTGGTGTTGAAAAAACTGAATTGTGCCTAAATGACAGATAGCAGGAAGTTCTTTCTGTATGTGTACATGAAATCAGCTGTTCTACACAGGGGAAATAAGTTTTTACACACCCACCCACCACACAAAGTGTGTGTGTGTTGTGTGTGTTGTGTGTGTGTGTGTGTGTGTGTGTGTGCAGAATAATTCCCCTGGAACATTTATGCATATTCAAATATGGATAGATCACTGTCGAGAAATATCATTTTCTCCTGTGGTGGAAAGAAAATATAGCAATTATCTGTCCCTTCACAAAAGGAAGAAATGATGGAAGAGTTACATCCCTTGTCTGAACTGTGATTACTATCCAAGGGGACGAAACTGCATGAGGAAAGGTCAGCAGTATTAGGTGCCCCCCTTAAAGTCCCCTTACCAAAAAGACACCAGCCGTCACTTCATCTAAACACCAACTGACACCAGGAATTTACACTAGGGATGGTGGGTATGGAATCCAAGCGTTTTATTCTTGGAGCCTGATGGTCTCTGCTTATCTTTGGTGCCCCTCTAGCAGAAGGGTGGAAAGGATGCTCTAGGTCTTTCAGCCCTGCACGTTGAGCTGAGCTGAAGGACAGCAGTTGCCTGACTTTACTGGCCCCAGTATGAATAACTTGTTGCTCACTTGTCTTTGTCATCAGAGCCAGCCCCTACCATTAGGAAAAAAAGAGCTGATCATTTCAGACAGCAGACACTGGGATACTGCCCTCAAGGTGCTGGAGAGAGACCTGTCTGTCCTAAGCTCCATGTCCCTAAGCTAGCTGGATGTTTTCAGGTGTAAAGAAGTAACAGAAGTGCCTTCGACTTGCCCAAATTTACTATCTAAAACCAAGTCTGAGTCATGACAGAAAAGACAGATGCTGTCTGGGACCAATTTGGGTTAGGCGTTTCCTAGGATAGCTACCCCTGTCGGCACCAAATGAGCAGAGGTAAACAGTACTACAGCAGTATCTGGCAGCATCAGTAGTCTTGCTCAGGAGAAAGGCAGAAGAAAAAGGTCGGAGCTGCCAGGCAACCAGGGCAAAGTCCCTAGGACAGGAACAAAGGTTGATCTCTCATGGGGCCATGAGAAGAAAGTTTCTTACTCGCCCCCCCCCCCCCGTCTCCATCCCCAAAAGCTTTAAACAGAAGCAATGGGATTCATCAAGAGAATCTCTGTGGAAATATCCTCTCATCACAGCTGAGGGAATGATTTGCCAAGACTGAACACTCAATGATTGCTTTTAAAAATTGTTCCTGCCTTTTGGAAAATTGAAATTTTGCAAGCTCCTAGCACCGCCCCCCCCCCCTTTCTGGATTCAGCTGTCTGAAACATGGAGGATTAATAGACTGGATTAATTCCTCCTTTAGGTTCTTCTGTATCTCCAAACTGCATGCAGATGTTGTGTGTGGGGGGGGGGGACAAGTTATAGCTTTTCATTGTTCCAATGCAAGTTAAAGAAGAGGACTGGCAATTCAGATTCCTTAATCTCAGTTCATACTAAGGTCCAGATGAAAACAGATTGGGTCCAGTTCAGTGGGTCGGGCTCTGAACTGAATCAAGGGGTCTGTGCACTAGCCCTCTTAAAATGCTGTGTAGTTGCTAATTCAATGTGCTTTAATCACTTAATTGCTAACTGTGGTTTGTCAAATTACCATCCAGTGAACATCCTCATTACCTTAACATCAAAGTCAGACTATTTCCATTTGCACTAGTTCAGTTATTCAGTCCAGTAGTCCTCACATATTTTAGAGGGGCAGGGAATTACCTGCTGCTATCCCTCCCCACTGACCACAACACGAACAGCTATCTTTTGCCAGCCACACACTCGGTAAATGTGTGATAAAGAAGGGAATGCAGTCAGAATTGCCTATGGTTGGATTAAATTTATAGATGTATTTTTTTAGGCCAAAAACAAGGCAAGGGGCAGATCTGACCTTGAAGCCTGCATATTCTCAATATGACTTGGTCTGAATTAAACTCCTTACTTATTGATGTCTCTTGCCTCCATTGTTTGCTTATGTGGCTTTATCTCCAATACATCACTCATTTGGCCGGGGGTGGGGTTGTTTATTTGTTTGTTGCATTTATATCCTGCCTTTCTCTCAAAATGGGATCCAGATGGCTAAATGGTGTTTCACCTCCACACTTGGTGTCAGTTTCATTCTTCAATGTTGGACTTTGGAAAAGTTATGGGGATTCTGAAACTGTGTCCCCAAATAGTACATTTTAAAGGGTTATTGATATATTGCTTTTATTTATTTTATTACCAGTCATATCTATAATACAAATCTCAGTTTTACTAGATAATTCTAATATACATTCCCGTAATTACAGTAGTCATAGTAAAAGGTAAGGTAAAGGTAGTCCCTTGACATGAATGTCTAGTTGAAACCAACTGTAGCTGGAGGTGTTCATCTCTGCTACTAAGCCGAAGAGCCAGCATTGTCCCAGGTCTACTCTAGTGGTCATGTGGCCAGCATGACTGCCCCAAATCTGTTACCTTGCCACTGAAGTGGTACCTATTTATCTACTTGTATTTGCATGCTTTCGATTACTAGATTGGCAGAAGCTGGGACTAGTGATGGGGAGCTCACTCCATCCTGCGGCACTCGGGTCTCAAACAGCCAACCTTCTGATCTTAACAGTTGTCAGAATTGTGTCTTAACCACTAAGCCACCACATCTCCAAAACTATATAACAATACTAATAATCACCAATCAAGGTGTTAAGCAAAGTGATATAATAGCAAAAGATATTATATAAGTGAAATATATTAATTTAAGAAATTTCAATTGGGAGGTTTAAAAACAGCTCTTACCAGAACAGTGTATTGATTGTTATTATAACTCAACATATAAAATCAATCCAATTCCTAATGTATTCAGATTGGGGCTAGATATATCTCTGCTGTCCCTCCATTCCTTCAATATCCCTAAACTATCTACCTTACTTCCCAAATGTTTAATTGGTAATTATTCATCCCTCATCCCTGAATTCAATTTTGAAAAGCTGTCGTAACTAATTTCCCCCACTTATTTTCCTATAACTGTGTAACACAATTTCCTCTTTGTATTTTGTTAATAATTTATTATCTAGTATAATCAAAACCTTAGAATTTTGGAATACTTCAGAACATTTGAGAATAATATGAATTATTATTCACCTAATTAAAGAATTAATGTTAATTTTAATCAGTTGTTCTTCATATGATTATGACAGCTATTCTGGTGAAGAAGAAAAAGCTATACTTTCTTTTTTACAACCTTTCTATAAAACAATAAGTTTAACTTTTGTCCTTTTTTCTCCCTCAACAGAAAATCATAGGGCCTTTTCACAAATCCTGACATTTGTAGGCTGGGGAGGTTCTATAGCTCTTTGGTTGAGAATTCTAGGTACCCCTCCTTGAACTGTAAATTCCAGGATCCATAGGATGGTGCCATGACAGTTTAAGCAGAATCATAATGCTACAGCTGTGTAATGTGAAAGAGCCCACAAATGGTCAAATTTTAGGCCACAGATAGCTTTCTAGCCCAAGAAACCTAATTCATTTATTTTACATTTTTAATTAGTATACTTTCAAGAACTGGAGCAAGTGCAAGTGGAGGTTTTTATGAGAAAGCGTACATGTAGACATAACATTCCTTGGCCACTAGATGCAGCTCTGGCTGCATTATGAGTTCCTTTTTGAGCTGTAATTTTGTCCAGTCAGCATATAGCAACTATATAGTTTAACTGTGGAAATTTCCCTTAGGGAATGGATGGGCTGAGCAAATGGATCTTTACCCTGTTTTCCTTCCTGAACTTTCTTCCCAAAGATGCAAACTATATTGCTCTCAATTCCAGGTCTTCAGCCCTGAGCCCAACAGATGGCATTTTCATTCACTAATCCCTTTTGTAGAGCAAATCATTTTAGGCACGCTGTACCTGCAAAACACATAGAAAATTACTTCATCTTGGACCCAGTGAGATTAAGTATTGATTGGCAGATCTGGCTATTAAATCTACAAATAACAAAGTCTAGGTTTTCACCAATTACTGCCTCAAGTAATTCGAAAAGGAGAAAGTATTGGGAGAACTTGGGGAGGACAGACAGGTGAGCTTGATTGCATGCAATGACATTACTTGATACCTCTGGGGTTGTTCAGCTGGCCCTCTTTGTTACTGAGAATTGAGTAGGTCACCATGGTTCTGATCAAAGTATTGCCTGACACAAAATGGGCACCATGTGTCAGCTTTGTCAGGCATCCACCAGTGCCCAGAGCCCCCTGTTATTCCCTCTCCCTTCTGCTGCTGCTTGCCTTTCTCAAGCCTGTCAACAGTGATGCAAGCAAGGAGAAGCAGCAACTAATTCTTCCATGTCTCTTGCCCTCTTCTTCAAGGCAAGGTTTGATGCTGATGAGGACAAGGGGAAGATGGCAAACAAGTGGGCTGAAGTAACAATAGCAGAGAAAAGAGGGAGAATCTGAAGAGGGCAGTTTATTTAATTCATATCCTGTTCGACAAAAGGGGAGGAGTGTAGACTGCAACTGAGATCTTGGATCAAGCCAAGCAGAGCATAACATTCCAGCCATGCAATTCTGTGCATTCCTCTGCCCCAGCAACTGTCAACCCGGATTAGGGTTGCCATTGCTGCTGTTTACTAGTGAAGAAGGAGGAAAGAAGGGTAACTTAGAGGAGAAAGATGCAGCTGGTCTAGGCTGTTGGTGGGAAAGAAACAAGGATCTACTCCCATATGGAGAATGTCCCAATTTCCCTTCCCCTTGGAGCAGATGCTGGGTGCAGAACTGGTCAGGGTGCAAAGGGCTAGATAACCGCCCCCTGCACCTCATCCAAGAAGAGACATTCATATTTATAAACCACACTTACATACATAGATGCCACTAACAGGATTCCAGCCAGTATATTTATGTAGTTTAGTGACCTGAAAACAGGTTTAGTTGTCATACTTTGATGGAGTCAGCAGTTTCTTTCTTTTCTCTTCTTGTTTAAGTGTAGAAGTGGAGATTATGCAGCCCTGCTGATGTTGTTGGACTGAAAAGCCCAGCAGCAATCTCACTGCATAGGCAATGAGGAATGCAGGAAGGTGCAGTCCAACAACATCTGGAAGATTTGATTATTCCCCCACTTCTGTTAACAAGACACGATAAAACCCCTATCTAGTTTCCTTAGTTCTGGGTCCTTTAAGCCAGGAGAGATCAGAAAATAGATCAGGAACCACTAGCAGCTCTATGGATCTTTTAGAGTAGACCTGCAAGCATTTTCAACTCCTGAGTGTTTAAGGACTGCAACAACAACCTCTAAATTAGGCTGCTGAATGAAGAAAGCTTGGGGAGAAAGCCAGGAGGGGATTTTCGAGTGAGAAGGACTGGAGGCACAGTTTGGATCCTGAAAGCAAATTCTTCATCTGAGCCATGTCCTCTGAGGCACATTTTTCCTTAATTTGGTATATGTATATCCCCAAGCCTCTATTTTCCATCTTGGCATCTAGCAGAAGCTTGACATCTGTCCCATCCCATTCTAAGTGGAATTATGTTGCTGGTGGCTGCCAGGGGACTTGATGTCAATGGCAGCAGGGAATCTGCTCTAGCATTTAGTCTTAACTTTAAATAGTTATCCAAATGTCAGGAATAAACTCTTCCTGCACACAGCCACATAGCCCAAAAAACCCACAAATATCTATGCATTCTGGCCGTGAAAGCCTTTGGCTTCACAGTTATCTAAGGTACTGGATATTATGCCCAGAACAAGACCAGCATCTAGTTTCTTTGAAGATCAGATCAAAACCTGGGGAGCAGATTTAACTCCCTACTGACATGGGACCTACCAGCCAACACAATCTATATTATTGGTAGAGTAAGTCCCACCCATCAGGTGGGAGCTGGTGTTGGAGATAACAACTTCTCATGCCTTAACTCTATGTAGTTAGTGTATGTTCTCTCGGAATTTAGAGGAAAGCATATTTATGTCAAACATCCTGTCTGTCCATTTGTTTGTTTACACACAGTCACTCTTTCTGAGACCCGTACTCATATTTTGTTCTCCCCTGGCCCATCTGCATGCTCCTCTCTCCCTTTCTGATTCCATGAAGCGTGGAATTAGGAGGGTCTCTTGAAGAGACACTCCATTTTTCATGCTAATATGTGGATTTCTTCTTTCCTCACCTACCAAGTAGCTAGACCTGCATAATGAATTATGCACGAGCACATTTGTGAGTAAAACTACTTTTTATAGCTTCTGAAGAAGACTGAGGTTAATTCCTTTACTTGGGGGAGGTGGCTGATTTTCTATTCTAAGTTTCTGTCTTAGAGCAAATTTAAACTCTACAAAAGAGATTCAGCAAACCTCAGTTTTTAACTACGCTAGTGGTACTCAAACGTTTTACCCTTGGAACCCCACTTTACATCTACATGTGGATGAGGAGGAGGGTTGAGGGCCTCGAAGTCTCATACACCCTTGAGCATCTCTCACGCCCATCCTGGGGATTCTGACTCACCATTTGAAAACAAATGAACTAAACCTAACAGATGGGGGGGGGGGGGAGCAGTGGCAGTGCTTTTTCTCTTCCTCCTGGGCTGTTGCCTTATCTTGGAGGACAGAGCTGTGTGTATATGTGTGCCATACAGTCTGCCCTGTACCTCTAAATTGGTCAAATGAGATGGAAGATACCATCCCACTGCCATTATTAAAGTTAGATTCACCAGTCAGTCCAACTGGCTTCCGTATGAAGAAGTGGGGAGGGAGGACTGCCATCATCTGTTTTGCCTCAAGCAGCACAATGCCTTAAGTCAGCCCTGCTCATGGGGATGTTTGAAGAATGACTTGAATGTGTTAGGTGATGTACTTTGAACTCTCAAAAGTGCTATGTAAGCACTAAGGATTATTATTTGTCTCACAGTTGCTGCTAAATCCTTAAGATCACACTAATGCCGGGAAGCCCCTATCAGCATAAACCATCTGTAGCATGGGAATTATATATGTGTGTGTGCTTGGGGTTTTTTTTTTAAGCACAATCTAAATGCATGGATATCTCTTTTTTAGAAATGAAAATCCTTGAATGCTTATTTTCTCAAGCATCTGAAGATACAGGTATAGTGTTATAAGAAAGTAGAATCAGATTAGAAGAGAAAAGGAAGAGAATGGGAGGAATGAAATGCAAAGTTCTCTAGTCTTCTTATGTGAGTGACAGAACTGTGACCTGAATACCCTCTGCATCTGAATGAGAAGAAAAGAGGAATAAAGTCATGCTGCTGTCAGAAGGACTGAAACTTTGGCAGGCTCTGTCAAGAGAAAGCAATCACATCATAATGCACAATGAGATCTAGTGGACATAAGTTGGATGGTAGATGCTGGCATATGACTGTTCTGCAGTCTGATGCACTTTGTTTTGAATAAATGGGAAGAATAATAGTTTCACATTTATGTCTAATTTTTAAAAGAGGGAGGCAAAGGCTATATTATTGTTGTTGTTGCTGTTGTTGTTAGGTTAAAAGCTAAAGGTAGTCCCTTGACATGAATGTCTAGTTGTAACTGACTATAGGGGGCAGTGCTCATCTCTGTTTTTAAGCCAAAGAGCCAGTGTTGTCCGAGGTCTGCTCTGGTGTTCATGTGGCTAGTATGACTGCCCCAAACGCTGTTACCTTCCCACTGAGAAGTGGTACCTATCTATCTACTTGCATTTACATGCTTTCGAACTGCTAGGTTGGCAGAAGCTGGGACAGGAGCTCACTCCATCATGCAACACTCGGGCCTCGAACTACCAATCTTCTAATCTTCCGATCATCAGAATTAGGATCTTAACTACTAAGCCACTGCATCCCACGTTATTATTATTATTATTATTATTCCACCTTTTTCCAAGATTGGGACTCAAAATGGCTTGCAGCAATTAAAAATAGAGTTAAAAATCCACACAATACAAAAGTTAAAAAACAATTAAACAACTGTAGGGATTCAGCCTGTGCTGGATGAGGTTATACTCCCATCCATACAGTCCCATCCACACTGACCCCACAGTTGCTCTAGCCTAGAAACAGGAATCACTGTATATATATTCTAGGGGTTCATGAGGATTCCACATGCTCTGGATGTAGCATATCTTGATTTCAGTATGGCCTTCAACAAGGCCCCCCCATGGTATTCTTGCAAACAAGCTCGTAAAAGATTTGTAATTGGTTGTCCAGTCAAACCCAAAAGATACTCAGCAATGGCTATTCTTCATCCTGGAGAAAAGGGGACTAGGGTTCTGTGCTGGGCCCAGTGCTATCCAGCATCTTTATCATTGGTTTAGATGAAAGAATAGAGGGTATGCTTATCAAATTTGCAGATGATACCAAATTAGGAGAAGTAGCTAATACTCCAGATGAAAGGATCAAAATTCAAAATGATTTTAATAGATCAGAAAGCTGAGCCAAAACTAACAAAATGAATTTCAACAGGGAGAAATGTAAGGTACTACACTTAGGAAGAAAAAATGAAATCCATGGATATAGAATGGGGGCACATGGCTTGACAACAGTGCATGTGATCTAGCTATCTTAGTAGGCCAATAGTTGAATGTGAGTCAACAAAATGATGTGGCACCTGAAAAGCCAATATGATTCTAGGTTGCATCAATAAAAGTATAGTATCTAGATCAAGGGAAGTGATATTATCAACCTATTCTGTTTTGGTCAGGCCTTACCTGGAGTATTGTGTCCAGTTCTGAGCACCACAATTCAAAAAGGAGCCCTGGTGGTGCAGTGGATAAATGCCAGTACTGCAGCCACTCACTCACAGTCACAAGGTTGGGAGTTTGATACCAGCCAGGGGCTCAGGGTCAACTGAGCCTGGCATTCTTCCGCAGGTCACTAAAATTAGTACCCAGAGTTTGGGGGGCAATTAGCTTATCCATTGTAAACCACTTAGAGAGTGCTTAAGTCACTGATAAGCAGTATAGAAATGGAGTTGCTATTGCCATGTTGAGAAGCTGGAGTGTGTCCAGAGGATGGTGACCAAAATAGTGAAAGGTCTTGATACTATGCCCTATGAGGAGAAACTTAGGGAGCTGGGTAAATTTAGTCTGGAAAAGAGACGTTTAAGAGGTGATATGATAGCCCTGTCTAAATATTTGAATAGATGTCATACTGAAGATGGAACAAGTTTGTTTTCTGCAGCTCCAGGGACTTGGACCCAGAGGAATGGATTCAAACTAAAGGAAAAGAGATTCCATTATTATTATTATTATTATTATTATTATTATTATTATTATTATTATTATTATTATTAA
>NC_056523.1:32043970-32202019 GCF_019175285.1 Sceloporus undulatus | reverse complement strand
CCTTTGTTTATGAAGCGCTGTAAATTTACACAGCGCTGTACATGCAATCTTTTTAGTTAGACGGTTCCCTGCCCTCGGGCTTGCAATCTAAAAAGACATGACACAGAAGGAGAAGGGAGTGGTGACGGGAAAGGGTAAGAGGTCCAGCAGTTCCTCTCTACCTCTGAGGCCTGGACCAAGGCAGATGGACTGGAGGGAGGGCTTGGCTTCAAAATGGAAGGTTAATCTTCATCCAGGGAAAATACATACTCTCAAGTAGGATAATACATATACAATACATAGCAATACAGGAAATGGTTTGATAAACAGGCACTAAAAGAACATCAGATGGTAAGCGACAATTATGCAATGCCTGGGAAGGCTTCTCTGAACAGGATGGTTTTCAACTCCGTTTTGAAGCTAGTTAAAGAAGTGATGGCTCTTGCTTCTGGGGGAAGAAGGTTCCAGGAGTGAGGGGCAGCAAGTGAAAAGGGGCGAATCCGGGATGGGGCAGAGGAAATCCTGGGCTGAGACAGGAGCCCTTGACTATCAGAACAGAGGGCCCTGGTGGGAAGGTGAGGAGAAAGAAGGTCTGATAAGTAAGGAGGGGCCAGTCCATGGAGGGCTTTAATTGTCGACAGCAGGAGCTTATACTGAATGCGGAAGGGGAGAGGGAGCCAGTGAAGGGATGCCAACACAGGAGAGATGTGGTCAGAGCAGTGGGTGGAAGTGATAATGCATGCAGCTGAATGCTGGACAGAGATTAAAGGATGGAGGTGAGAAAGAGGAAGCCCAGCCAGGAGGACGTTACAGTAATCAAGTCGGAAGATCACTAGGGCATGGACCAGGATCTTGGCAGTAGAGGCAGAGAGATATGGTCGGATTTTGGCAATATTGTACAAAAAGAATCTACAAGCCTTGGCTGTGGTCTGGATCTGAGGGATACACGACAGAGAAGAGTCAAAGATAAAACCAAGACTGCGGGCTTGCTGGACTGGTTGAATAGAAATGTTGTCCACAGAGACAGAAAAAGAGTGTTGAAGGGTGGGCTTAGGGGGAAAGACAAGAAGCTCAGTCTTGGACATGTTGAGCTTCAAACGCCGATGGCGCATCCACTGCGAGACAGCTGTGAGGCAGGATGAGACTTGCTGTTGAAGCATTGGAGAAAGGTCAGGGGCGGAAAGATACAGCTGGGTGTCATCGGCATAGAGATGGTAGGAAAAACCAAAAGAGCTAATGAGTTTTCCTAAGGACAGTGTGTAGAGAGAAAACAGAAGGGGACCCAGAACAGAGCCCTGGGGAACTCCAACAGATAAGGGAACAGGAGAAGAAGTCAGACCCCCTGCAACTACTGCAAAAGATCTGCCAGACAAGTAAGATCTAAACCAGTCGAGAACAGAGTCTGAGAAGCCAAGGTCAGAAAGTATATCCACTAGAAGACAGTGATCAACAGTGTCAAAGGCTGCAGACAAATCGAGAAGGATGGGAACAGAGTAGAGGCCATTAGCCTTGGCCTGTAAAAGGTCATTCGAGATCTTAGTTAGAGCTGTCTCTGTGGAATGCCTTGGGCGGAAACCAGACTGAAAGGGATCAAGGATGGAGTTGGTTTCAAGAAACTCAAGACAGCGCGAATAAACAACCCGTTCCAAAACCTTAGAAAGAAAGGGGAGAAGAGAAATCGGACAATAGCTAGACAAAGAGGAGGGGTCAAGAGAAGGTTTTTTCAGAATTGGGGAAATGAGAGCATGTTTGAAGTCCGATGGAAAGGAGTCTGTAGAGAGAGAGAGATTGAAGATATGGAGAAGCGAGGGCAGAAAGGAGGGAGCTATAGAGATTAGAAGAGGAATAGGAATTGGATCAAGAGGACAGGTTGCAGGTTTGGAAGAGTTCAGAAGTGTAGAGAGTTCATCCAAAGAGGCAGGAGGAAACACAGAATTTTTTTTAGGCGAGGGCGATAGAAGATTAAGAGCAGAAGAAGAATCGGGAGGGACTATCTCAGAGCGAATAGTGGTAATCTTAGAGATGAAATAATTAGCAAAGTCATTAGGAGAGAATGATGAAGAGACAGGAGGAGAGGGAGGTTTAAGCAAAGTGTTGAAGATGGAGAACAAACACTGCGGGCACCTCTCATTGGCAGAGATCAATGATTTGTAATAATTCTGTTTTGCTATAGAGAGGGCACGTGAGAAGGAAGAAAGAACAAATTTGAAATGGATAAAATCAGCCCACTCTTTGGACTTTCTCCAAAGACGTTCGGCCGCTCTAGAGCAGGACCGGAGAAACTTAATGTTGGGGGTAAGCCAGGGCTGAGGTCTAGTCTTGGAGGAAGAAGTGCGTACAGAGACAGGGGCAAAATGGTCAAGAGTCGAGGAAAGAGTGGTGTTAAATAAAGACATTGCTGAAATCAGCAGAATCCCTGAGATTTAGGGAAGAGAGAGATGAATCCAGGGTCAGACCAAGATGGTTAGAGTCAACAGATTGAAGATCACGAAAATGGCATTGAATAGTATGGCGAGGAGGAGGAGTATAAGTAAGAGCAAAGGAGATTAAGTGATGATCAGATAGTGGAAAATCAAGAGCCAGGTAGTCAGAAATGGCTTAAACTTAAACATTAGGAGGAACTTATTGTCAGTAAGAACTGTTCGACAGAGGAATCCACTCCCTCGGAGTGTGGTGGAGTCTCCTTCCTTGGAGGTCTTTAAACAGAGACTGGATGGCCACCTGTCAGGGATGCCTTGATTGTAAGTTTCTGCATGGCAGGGGGTTCGACTGGATGGCCCTTGGGGTCCATTCCAACTCTAGGATTCTAGGATTCTATGTCCATCTCTTCCTACTGATAGTTGTAACAGGTTAAGCAACCCCTCAGGCTATCAGGTCTGTCTTTCTGTCCCTTTCCAAATCATTGATGGTTCAACTGATAACCCTCTCCAGATCATCAATGGTTCAACTGGGACAATCGATATAGGCCCTCTCACTGGATAGGGGCCCAGCACTGAAGGGAAAAGGTGTCACTTGGGGTTTTTTTTATTCCCCAGTAGCTTCTTGAATCATTCAGTCCCTAGCCCATACTTCTGAGCCCTGAGTGATGACAGACAAGTTAAATTGGGAAAAAAAGCATCAGAGGAACTGCCATTACCTGAAAAGCTTCCTTTCCTTCCCTCGCCACTTGCTTCTCACATTCTTGTGAGAGGACCTGAGCTTTGGGCTTTACAGGCCACCCCTAAAGGGCCCTTTAAGCACCAGATGGGGCTATGGCCCTGATCTCACTTTTCTGCACCGAAGAAAGGGTACCATAGCTGCCAGTACCATGGCTTTTCCACACTCCTTTGGTGCTACATCATGTAGATGCAGCACCAGAGGAGTACTGTGACGCCGCCTGCCCTGTGTTGCGGCACAAAGTGTCACATTGGCCTAGGGGCGGAGTTGAAGTATGTGTCATGTGGATGTCACACCCCGATTCCACCCCCAGGTAGGCCAAAGATGCCCTTCTATACACCCTCTTTATTTTCCTTGTTTCTTCCCTACTCTCAGGACATCCCACACCAAAAAGGCCATCCTGTCCTGGAGAAAACCTCACAACTTGACTTAGTGGTTGTTTCCCTCTTCAACCCCAGTTCTTTTTTCTTCCTTACCTCTTGTCTTACAGCCTTCTTTGTTCATCTTCCTCCCAATTTGCACCCCTCTGTTGTGCTCCCTTTGTCTATCCTCTCCATTTCACTCTTCCCAGGTTTTTTTTAAACTTCTTTTCCATCACCTTGGGCTTCCTTCCTCCTTGGCTTCATCCTCTCCTCTTCCTTGTCCCTTCTTTCCACCTTCCTGTCTTGCTTTAACTCTTCCATCTTTCCAGCCCCAAACTCTTGACCACAGTTTAGAAGATTGTGCATGTGCAAAGATTTTTGGGCTGCAGTCTGTGGTTTACATACATGTAAAATTTATACATGTGTTTACATATTATACAATTTATACACACAATATATACAATATATATAAGGACATAAATACATACAATTTATGTATGCATTTATTTTATGCATATGTAATCCCTGCTAGAATGGTTCACTAAAGGGGTGTGTCTGTGTGTTTTTGGAACTGCTTAACACTCCCAACCACCATCACCCCCCCACCCACCTTTCCATTCCCCGCCCCTGCTTCTTCTCACCTTTTTATGGGGCTGCCTTCTCCATCCTGACCCATGTTTTTTGGAAAACAGCCTAATTCACTTGGTTGCAATTGCTAAGGAGGCTACAAAAATTATTAACTTATTTCATTCCAAACAATATACGATTTCTTGTTATGAAATGCAAATACCAAATGTATTGTGGCATTTCCATTCTGCTGTTGTTTATGGAAACCTACTAATGAAATAAATCTTATTGAGAGAAAATAAAGAGGTTTGCTAGAAGGAAAAAAAAATGTAACACAAGCCTAGCTGGATAACAACATGGTATTCTGTGTTGGTTGGGCAAAAGGGACGCAAAAACATTTAAGAGGGACCTTGACTTCTGTGACCCATGATAATATACCCCCATGTGTGCCATCCTTCCTTCACATAGAATTATAGCTCACCAGTGTAGTAGGAAAGATATTTAAAATATTGGACAGGTGGCATTCATGTTTCAGCCTTCTCCTTAAAGGCCAATATTTCTGTGTGGCACCTGGACAATTATCCTGTCCTAAGCAAGAATGATTCTAGACATTAGAAATCCCAAAGGGGATTTATGTTTCTAATCTGACATTTGTGTTTACTTTCCACATCATTCTGATTGCTGTATTCCCCAGCCAGGAACATTTATCAGCAAGAGGAAGAGATGCCAACATGTCCAGATTTTATTCACATATTGTTCAGATCGCCAGAAGTATCTTCATTTTTAAAGAGTCACCAGAGATTTCTTCTGTCTGTACTCTGCAGTAAATTAGGCCCTGTTCAAAAGTGCTTAGGACTGAAAAAGGAAAAATGTGTCAGGGATGGGGTCTCCCCACATGAAGCCTCCTATATTCCTAACCTTGGGCCCTTTCACACTACGCAGTTATAGCACTCTGACTCTACTTTAATTGTTGTGGTTCTATCTCAAATTCTGGGATAGGCAATTTAAGAAGGTGCACTTACAATTCTCAGCCAGAGCTTTAGTGTCTAACTAACCTACAAGCCCTAGGATTCCACAGAATGTTGTCAGGGCAGTAAATGCAGAATCACGGTCTATAACTGTGCAGTGGAGCCCTGGTAGCACAGTAGTTAAGTGCCAGTGCTACAGCCATAACACTGTGAGTTTGATCCCAGGGCTCAAGGTTGACTCAGCCTTCCATCCTTTCGTAGAATGATGAAATGAGTACCAGCTTGCTGGGGGCAATTTGCTTACACATTGTAAACCACTTAGAGGGTGCTGAGTTCACTATGAAGTGGTATAGAAATGTAAATGCTATTGCTTTTGCTCGTGTGAAAGGTCCCAGAGCTGTGGAATCTAGGGGCTCATAGTCCAGGAGGCACAGATGGGTCTCAAAGGCCACAATGGATCTTCCCAAGGTCCACACAATTCCCACCATTGATATAAAGAAATATAAATAGGGCATGCAAGAGCATTTGGAGAGAGAAGTATTGTGAAGTGGGTGGTCTACTTTCTTGTGCCAGTGTCATGAAACTAACAGAACCACCCAGGATTGTAAAATAACCATTTGAATATATGAACAAGTAATGCTTTAGAGTTGCTGCATGATGTGTGTGTTGTGTGCCTGCAAGTTGTTTCCAACTTATGACAACCATAAGGTGAACCTATCATGGGGCTTTCTTGGTAAGAGTTGTTCAGAGGAGTTTTGCCATTGCCTTCTCCTGAGGCTGGGAAAGTGTGACTTGCTCAAGGGGAGCCAATGGGCTTCATGGCCAAGTTGGGAATTGAACCCTGATCTCCAGAGTCGTAGTCCAACACCCAAACCACTATGTCATGCTGGCTCTCTAGACAACCACAGTGATGCTTGCAGTTTGCAGCACTGCTACTGGCCTCTGCAGTGAACAGCTTTCTCACTTCTCTACTTTTTCTTTAAGCAAGGAGAGCTGGCTGCTTGTCACCATGGCAACCAGTCTGTATTTCTACTGTCTTTTAGGGAGGCAAAATGGTGTAAAAATGCTTAAAATACACAAATAAGATTTAATAATAATCTTCTTAACTAGAACATGCTTTTCAAGAGCTAGGATTTATTTGAGGCAATACCGGTGAGATACTTATGCTCCGGCAACCTGAAACTAAATGGCTTTGCTTGGTTGTGAAAGCCAGTTGCTGTTGCTTTTTAAAAAGTGCATTTTGGGATAGTTCTCAGATGGTACAAACGTACTAGCTGTTCATTTATTTTTAAGCATGAAGGTTCCCTTTTAAAAAATGATAGTACAGACTGCTGGTGTGTGTATTTAAAAAAATGACTTTAAGGTTGCTCTCCCTGTAGGGTTGTCAGACTGAAAACTGGAGAAGGTTCCTCTTCTGGAGAAGGCAGAATTTCAGGAGGCGTTGTTTGCCACACAGTCAGGTAACAAGCAGGACTTGGTGAAATTCCCTCTTCGTTGTTGTTATTGTGTGCCTTCAAGTTGTTTCTGGTGATCCCAAGATGAACCTACCATGGGTTTTTCTTGGCAGCTTTCTTCAGAGGGGGGTTTGCCATTGCCATCCTCTGAAGTTGAGAGCATGACTTGCCCAGGGTCACCCAGTGGGTTTTAAGTTACCAGAGTCATCTCCAGTTTTAAATCTGGCAATCCTGCCTGTAAGTAAATAAGTAAGACCTGGTGAACTCAGTTGGAATGTTTTTTATACTTTTAGTCCTTTCAGGAACTAAAGTTTTCCTTGGTGCCGAATGGATAAATTAAATTAGGACATGCTATATATAATATCAAAGAGAAAAGTACAATATCACAAAATAAAATATGGATTATTTTGAAACATTTTAATTCTAACTTTCCACTAAAAATAGTGCTCAAGAGAATTAACAAACATCACTTCCAAAAATTATAAAGCAGCAATAAAACCATTAAAATGTTCAAAATAAGTAAAACTATAAAAATCATTGAGAGCTAGCATGATGCAGTGGTTTGAGTGTTGGACTATGACTGGAGATCGGGGTTTAATTCTCCGCTCATCTATGGAAAGCCACTGGGTAAGCTTCGGCAAGTCACACACTGTCAGCCCCAGAAAACCCCATGACAGGCTCGCTTTAGGGTCACCATAAGTTGGAAACAACTTGAAGGCACACAACTAAATTTAAATCACCACAATAAATAGTTAACATCAAGAAAAAAGTTTGAAGCTAGATTATAGAGGTATTTTTGGCCTCCTTGTAAGAGATAACCACACTGAAAACTGATAGTTAATCTAGGAGTTACCCATTCCACCATCTGGAAAAGTAAAGGAAGAGAAAGCCCTCTTCTCTATGGAGTTTATCAAATGGGAGGAATTTCTCTTAAATTCGAATGAAAAGAAAGTGGGGCCAGAATGCATTCTCTTAAAGTCGCTAGTTTTGCACAATTACGTGAACACGCATTGCATTCAAACTGGCTCCCCATTGCTTGAAAATCGCATGGCATTGCCTGAATTTGCGTGTGGCAATTTATCACGCAATAACGTGAAACCACATGATTGTGTTCGGACTGACTTCCCATTGCCCAAATTTGTGTCTAGTGGGTTATCATGCAATAACATTAAACTTCATGATTGCATTCAGATTGCCATTGGATAAGTGATTGTACTTACAGGGGAGTCTCTGCTGAAGATCTTAACATTCAGGTATATTCCTAATGAAACAGGAAATCCTCCCTATTAATAGCCAGCCTCCTCGCTTAGGGTCTTAGGGTTTAAGCCCAACACTCTGAATTGGGCCTAGAAAGCAATTGGCAAGGAGGGTAGGCATTTCAGTAGTGGAATAAAATTGTCTTGAAAACATGTACCAGTTACCAGATAAGTTCCCCAATACTGCACCAAGTGAGGGGACCTGGACACTATTCAAGGATAGCCCCCACACAGAATGCATTGCACTAGTCAAGACACGGTGTAACTGAAGACTTAGTCATAGGATGATAGAGCTGGAAGGAGTTTCATGGGCCATCAAGTGCAACCTCCTACTCAGTGCAGGATCTCCAGCTAAAGCATCCCCAGAGTCCAACCTCTTACTGAAGATGTCCAGGGAAGGAGACCAGGGGAAACGGGAGGGACAGGGAAAAAATGGAAAAACTAAACAAAGAAAGAAAATAAATTAAGGAATGTTTTATTTTAGCATGATTCAGGGGAAAAAAGGCCTTCACATCTCTAGTTAGGGGGCCAAAGACCTCCACAAATGTGGAAAGACAGTGAATATGTTAGCCCTCTCCAACTTGAATGAGAAAGAGTCCTCTGCCACCAAGAGCACTACCCATAACTCTCTTTGCAACCTTGAAACACATAGCCTCTCCCACATTTCCAAAGTTCTTCCACTTTATTCTTCCACTTTCAATCTGATGTTAGCAGCCATGGCTGCAAAGGATGCACCTTCTCTCCTCCTCAATTTCCTTCCCAGACAGAAAAAAGCAACACCGTATCTTCCCCATTTTGACAAACTTTGTATTATTCTCATTTACAAAGCCTTTCCACTCTGAATCTGATGTTTGCAGTCATCGCCACAAAGTGAAGGCACAGTGTTGCTTTTGTCTGGCCAGGAGAGAGGGGGAAGAAGAGGAGGGAAACTCCCTCAGAGTGTGGTGGAGTCTCCTTCCTTGGAGGTCTTTAAGCAGAGGCTGGTTGGCTATCTGTCTGGGATGCTTTAACTGAGAGTTCCTGCATGGCAGGGGGTTGGACTGGATGGCCCTTGCGGTCTCTTCCAATTCTATGATCTTCTTAGGGGTGGCTGCAAACATTGGATTCAAATGGAAGATCTTTGGAAATGAGGAGGATACAAAATTTGGCAAAGCAGGGCAATGTATGGTGTTGGTTCTGGCTTAGGGTTGCCATAATTGGCTGCCACCAAACTGGGACAAAAATAAATAACTTTTAAAAATATTTTTTAAAAAATGCGGGAAAACCCATCCTGAAGCGCAGAGTGTTGGCCTGCCTCCTAGGCCTCCGTCAGCCCTGGGGAAGCCCAGGAGGCCGCACAATGCTCCAGCCTGGGCCTCCTCCAGCCGTGAGGAAGCCCAGGCAGAAGCGCCAAGCCCAGCTCGGCGGCAAGGCCTTCTCAGAGGCGGAGGATGCTCCTCCACCTATGGAGAAGGCCTTGTTTGTCCTGGGAACTGTGGGAGAGAAGGACGGGACCGTGCCCACCCCCCAGAAAGCGGGATAGTCCCGCCAGTTCCCAGGATTTGGCAAGCCTATTCTGGCTGGCTGGGAGGAAGGAAGGAAGGATGAGGAGGAGGGGGCTGAAAAGAATGGCTTTGTTAAGAAGCAGCTACAAAGTCATGAATAGTGAAAACCGCAGATCTGAAACCCAGGAATTTGGAGGGCCGACTGTATACTGGTTTGGGAGAAGTCCATAGTGCACATGCGTTTGGTCATGGGATTGGGGCTGTTGCTGCCATCAATAGTCCTCCACTGTCTTTCCCAGACTGCTTAACCCTGTCTACCCAGCATGCCTTTTACTTTTTTATTTTGTATTTTTATTTCTCTTTTTAAGACAGTTTAACAACTATGGCAATGTGATTTAGTGTGGGGGTAGAAGGAGAGCATGGGAGAGGGGGAAGAGTAAAAAGGAAAAAAAACAGCCTGTTGGGGACTAGAGAGGGAGAGAAGAGAATACTGAGAGCCTCTGACTATCCAATCCCAGAATTGCAGCTAGATGTTTATCATAGGGGAGGGCTAGTGCTGTAGTTTCAAAACAGCACAATGTAAAATCAGCAGTAGAGATTAAAAACAGTGCAGCACATAATTAAAGCAAAGGAAAATAACTAGCAAAAGCAAAACAAACAATCTAAAGATCTAAAAGCAACAAAACATTTTTTTCAGTACTTGGAACAATACAAAAATGAATGTCACCTGGACTGAAAATAAAATAATGTAGGCACTAAACAACATTGCGAAGCAGCCATTCCTCAACTGTATGTCATCACCAAAAAGTGTCCCTCCTTAGCAGCACCAAGAGCCAATGACCTTAGGGACAATGACCTTAGGGGACAGGTAAGTAACTATAGGAATAGATGTTCCTTGAGGGAACTTGTTTCCAAGAACAACATTAAAGCCTGCGCTTCGAAATGGATCTAGAAACCTATTACTGAATATATATTGGATAATATGGAAATACTACAACTACATGGAATATGATTATAGGAACAATTGCTATGATGACAGAATTACAGTACCAGAGTGGGAAGGACTGGTTGTGTGAACTGTGTGCTTGCACAGTCTAAATGGTTGGTAGACAATGTCAAAGATCCTGCCTTCCCATTTTAGAGTCATCTTATTTATATTTAATCTGGACAACTCTTCAGACAGAGGACAACTTAAACCAAAAGCCTTTTTCAAATACAAGACTGTACTTTTTGAAATTGGACCCATGGACATCACAGAATTCAAGGCTTCTGGTCTAGTGTTGTTAAAAGGCTGTTGCTTATGAAACAACACCTTCGTGAGGTCACAAACTAAAGCCAGGACTTACTTTCAACAAGAGTATATCGTATTGGCCCCGGATTTTCATAAGATCACAGCACCTTAAGGAAGGCTGTAAACCAGTGAAAGAGCATGTGTTTTGTATGCCTAAGGTGCCAGGACCATCCGCTGTCAATCTCTTGTCAAGTAATACAGTCTAGAAGTGACCCTTTCTGATACACTAGATGTCTCCTGCCAAAGTAGATTGTAGTGGGCCAGGCTGGCTATCATCCTGCCAACATTATGTGGCAGCAGCATGTATTTATTTTAAGGGATCAGATGTACAGTTTCAGTATTTCTAACCGTATTGACCTAGCACCCCTAACTGGGCAAGAGGATCTGGTCCAGAGCTACTACTCAGTTTTGTCTGTGGCAATTGTGCCTCAGTGTACAGCTGTGCTAATCTTTGCATAACTCTCCCAATTGTACTGTTCCATAATCTCCCATACAGTATTTGACAGATGAAAAATGGTACAGTAGCCACACATCATCAGACGAGATGGCTAAATTTGTTAATGAGGGAGAACATAGAAGCTAGAAAAGGCTGCAACAGTTTGCTTATTCCTGAGCCTCCTGTGAAGGGCAAGTTTCTTTCTCCTCCTCTCCTCTCTACTGAGTTAATGAAGTGTGAACTACTTTTGCACTTTGAACTCAGGCCCTATACAGACACGTCCGAAAGGCCAGCCTGTAGGCGGAGTCAGGGCACAGCATCCTGATGATGGATGCCCTCATTCTGCCCTCAGGGCATCATGATGCCATGCAATGTTCCAGACAGCATGCAGCATCATGGCGCACCTCTGGTGCTGCATCCAGATGATGCAGCACCAAAGGGGTGCCATACTGCTGGCTATGTCACCCTCTACGCCCTCCAGAGGCTGGATTGGGGCTGCAGCATGAGGTTTCCGTGGTCCCGATCTGGCTGAAGAAGGGGCGACTGAATGCTGCCCCTTGCAGTGACTGAGGTAAGCTGAGGACAAAGGGGGAAGTGGGAGGAGGAGACTGATACCTCACAAAACTGATGATGCTGACTGATGCCTCACAAAATGAAAAATCCCAGGATTCTGAGGCCATGGCAGTTAAAGCGGTGTCTAACTGTATTATTTCTACAGTGCAGATGCACCCTAAGTTGATGAATGTTGCCAAACCTTCTGGCAGTGATTTCTGTGGTTTAAGTGTGTGCTGTGCAAAGAAATACTTTCATAATGTTTGCTTTGCATTTTCTTTCATTTGGCTTTATGTTCCAGTGTGTCTTTTCAATACCATTCAGCTGTGTTATTCTAAAACAAAGAGGACATCATCAAGAACAAGAGCTGCCCCTTCATACAGAATGTACTTTCTATATGTATTCCAGCCTCATTCTTACTCTTGCATCTGGAAGCAAAAGCCTGGCACATTCTTCTGGACTGCAGAGATTTCAGTTAGCTACCTAATGGTGCTAATTCGATTACAAGCCAGCAGGTGATGCTCAAGTCAAAAACAGGAGCTATTTAACTTTGTCCTCTCACCTAATGTGCGGCAAGCAGTTGAGTCATGCAAAAATCATTATGCCTCAAAGACATCATTTACCCATGGTGAGTCAGCCAAAAGCCCTTTATGTGCTCTCTTGCTCTCCTTCCCCACATTCCCCAGTGCAATTTTATCAGAGGAGGAAGACTGCATGACACAAAAGAGAAGGAGCAGAAGATTGATCACTGTCCCTACTAATCTACCACTTAGAGAAGAGACCACAAAAAATAAAAGTAGAATGTCAGAAAGTGAGAAAGAAGGATTCAGGATTACAAAATGACATGTCTGCAGGTTGTCACAAAGCTTTTTGGTTTCCCATGGGCACCAGCTAGCAAACTCAAGCCAAGGAGGATTTTGTGTAAACAGTGATATTACCAAGCAACTGGAAGGTCACAGAACTTAAAAGCAAGTAGCTTAACTTAAAAAAGAAAAAAAAAAAAAAAAAAAAAAAAAAGAAAGAAAAAGGCTAGGGTGTGTATCACACAGAGGTTTTTGCAGCTCAGATCCGGGGTGACTCCTGGTTCAGCTATGCGAATTCACGTTATAATGTGAATGTTTTATCATATCTCGTTGCCTTTCCATTGTCCTTCTGAATCGAGGGGGAATCGAATCCAAGGCAAGTCACGTGATGCGGATTCAAGCAAAGCGAAGTGAGTGCAAATTGTATTACCAAACCGGTGGGATTCAACGATTCGAATCGGCAACCTTGCACATGCTCAGTGGGGGTCTGAATGCATTGTGACCTTGTAGGTTTCTGGGGTGAAAAGGGGTGCAAGTTCATGTTCCCTGTTTTGCGTAATTGCGTGATTGCATGAATATTTGCCTCGTGAATATTTCTGTGTCTTCCTCATCCCCCTTTTTTTTATTTTCCCTTCCATTTCAGCAATTTCAACACACAGATAGATAGATAGATAGATAGATAGATAGATAGATAATAGATAGACAGACATACAGTACATACATATCTGTATATTCATATTCACGCACATACACACACATATATATATATATATATATTCTCCAAAAATGAGTTGGCCTGAAAGTGAAAGGGCCACTGAAAGGAAATGGGGAAAAATTGCAGTGCCGCACCATGGGAAATTTGCAACCCGGGGGGTTTGCAGTGGTGTATTAGAGCAGAAGCAAAGTTGCATTCCACACCAGACCAATTCAGAGTGAAATCAAAGTGAGCTTGAAAGCGAATTCTGTGAATTCACTTTTTTCCGAATTCATCAAAATGAGGAGTTACTTTGGATTCACTGAAGGAGCGCCATGGAAGGAGTCCCCATAGAAAGGAATCACGTGTGATAACACATCACGTTATCGCGTGAATTTGCATCGTTGGACCCGCAGTCATGTTGGATCTGAGCTGAAAAAAGCCCCCCAAACCTCCATGTGATCAGGCTCTGGGTATCTCTCACAGTAGCCAGTGTGATGTGTACCCTCCAAGTGTCCCAATTTGGCAGGGACAGTTGGGAGTAATCCTCTGCCCCCCTCCCTTTTTAAACTGCTTTTAAAACGTCCCAATTTCTCTCTCTTCCTCCCACTTTCCCCCTTTGTCCTCATCTTACTTCAGTTGCTCAAAATGAGTTCAAAGTATAAAAGTAATCTGCACTCAATTAATTCAGCTGAGAGAGAGGAGAGGAAGGAGCAGATTACTTTCCTTCCCAGTAGGCCCAGGCAAAAGCAAACAGCTGCAAATATTAGCTTATCTGTTCTTCCCCATTCATAACTTTTGACAGCTTGATCACACTCTGATGTTGCTTGGCCACACATATTCTCCTCTCCATCTGTGAAATGTTGGAGGGCAGTGTAGTGTCATGGTTACAGAATCAAGCTATGGCTAGGAACATTAGGCTTTATGTTTTAGTGAATCAAAAGAACACATAATCCCCAGAATTCTAGAGAAAACTGTGTTTATCTCATAACTTTAGCAGAATCCAAAATTGACCATCAGTTTTTATTGATTCAGAAGACTTGTACACTGACCAAGAACAACTTTAGTCCACATTTCAAGCCAAGTTTGTTTAGAGCTCTATTTGCCTGTCCATCTAGCTATCCATTTTCCTATCTGTCACCACCATCTATCTTTTTATTGGATACTGATCACATAATTTGTATTAATTCAGGTCATGCTTTCAAAGGAGTTTAGAATCATCCAATACTTATTTTTTGTGGGTTTTTAAGGCTATGAGGCCATGTTCTGGAAGAGTTTATTCCTGATATTTCACCAGCAGCTCATTTAGTTATATATTTTTAAAAGAGACTTCAATTTTGGAGAGACTTAATTTAGTTATTATCTTTGAAAAAACTCAATGTGGCAACTCCTCATTACTGATTAAAAATGCAGAAGCAACAATTTTGGATTTTCTTTCTGACTGAAATCATTATAACAGGTACAACCAAGTCTACCATTTCAGTTGAAAGTATGCTTTGATTGAGAGTTCCTGCATGCCAGGGGTTTGGACTGGATGGCCCTTGTGGTCTCTTCCAGCTCTATGATTCTGTGATTCTAAGCTTGTTGATCAATTAATTTTTAATGTTTATTTTCATGTAATATTTTCCTTGCTCAAATATTATATGCAAACATGCAGACCTTAATATGTATCAACTTGCAGACCTTAGTATATAGATATATATACTTATACATCCTAGCTGGCAGACCTGTATGTGGGTATCTATATACACATACCTATTTAAAGACATTTTACTGTGTACCAAATGCTTGGGGGTCGGTCTGTTGACAGTGTGGATGGTGTGCGCACTCATCAAGGCAAAGAATATGGAATTTGGGTTATCCTGTACAGCTGTAATGTAGGACTAGTTGCTTTTTATCTTGCCTGTTGTAGGCAAGCACACACATCAACAGCAGGATCTCTAGAATAGAATGATATTCTTTCCTAGCTCAACTCTTATTGCTCTGTTTACTATCCACAGGGCTGGTGACCTTGGTCAAGTGCTGTAGCTGTGCTTGAAAATGGAACTTGGAAAGGTTACTAACTAAAACTATGATTCCAAGAACCAGCAGCCACGATGTAGCTGCTGGCCATACTGGCTGGAAATTCTGGCCATTGTAGTCCAAACCCACCCTACCCCCAATTTTATATTCCACTTAAACATTAAGAACAGCTTCTTGAGTGTAAGAGCTGCTTGACTATGGGATAGACTGCCTAGGACAGTGGTGGGCTCTCCATCTTTGGAGGTCTTTAAACAGAGGTTAGAGGGGCATCTTTCAGGAATAATGTAGGTGTTTATTCTTGCATGCCAAGAGATTGTCCTAGGAGGCTCTTTTGGTCTCTTCCAACTCTGTGATTCTATTCTTCTAACTTTCCTGTGCTGTGCTTGAGAATATTTGACCTGTCATCTAATCCAATGTTGCTAGCCTACAGCTTCGGATGCTTCAAGAAACCACCAGGACTCAGCATGAAACAGATGGGAAATAATCTCTTTCCTATAATCCCACAACACCTTTTTAAATATTCCTTTCCAGTTAATTAATTTTGCTTGATAAGATAGATAAAATTAGAATGGAAAATACCAGCCGGTGAATCTGTAGGTGGGGGGAAATAGGCCCAGGAAGGTAAAATGACTCGCCCAAGGTCACAGAATGACGCAAGGCTAGAAAACTGGGAACAGGCAGCCCATCTGATTCCCCATCTATGTGCTAATTAATGTCTAATCATCCATCTGTAAACACAGCCAAACACTTTGAAAGACTACAACTAAGGGGTGCCCTTCATTGCATTATATAAAACACACATTCTTGGACTTTTTCTTCCTTATCACAGCAGCCATAATGTCTGCTAGAAGATTTTCACTACTGACTTGAAATCTGAAAAATATGGACAAAGGAGAATGGGAAATCGGTGTGAGAGATCTGTATTTATTGCAGACTTCTCACTGTATTGCAGACTCTCACTGTAACATTGGTGGCATCCACAGCCTAGGCATATCCTCTATGAAAGTGATTCCTAAACTTGGCTTATAGGTTGTTGTAAGCCTTCAAATACCATGCTAATGGCTATTGGTCAGAAATTCTGGGAATTTCAGGCCACTAACATATATCCTAAGGTCTATCCAATTTTGGAAACTAAGAAGGGTCAGCTCTGGTTAGTACTTGGATGAGAAATGACCTACAAATACCAGGTGCTGTAGGCTATATTTCAGAGGAAGGAACTGGCAAAAATACCCCCTGAACATTCCTTGCCTAAGAAAACCCTGTGAAATTCAGGGGATTGTGTTGAAGACACATACAACAACGGGGGATCCAGTTTGTTCTAGGATCTCTCTCTCTCCTTCCTTCCTTCCTTCCTTCCTTCCTTCCTTCCTTCCTTCCTTCGCTATAGTTCAGTAATACTGCCAGACTGCCATAGCATAAAGGAATAAAGACAAACAAACTATGGATGATGATGGTCCATATCAGGTTCATTAAACCTATCCAAATATCTTGCCAAGATCCTGCCTCTTCTACTGTCATTGTCATGATCACCATGCCTTGCCTTGTTGTATAACCTAGTGTCTTGTTCCCATGTGACACATTTATGATGTCACAAATAGACACATAGAGTATGTGTTGTCATACATAAGCATGGCCATTGGAACATAGGAAATTGCAAACACATGGAAATGTAGGGTGGATCTACAATATAGAAATAATGCAGTTTGACACCACTTTCACTCGCTGCCCCTCACTCCTGGAACCTTCTTCCCCCGCGACCAAGAGCCATCACTTCTTTAACCAGCTTCAAAATGGAGTTGAAGACCATCCTGTTCCAAGAAGCGTTCCCAGGCATTGCATAATTGTCACTTGCTATTTGATGTTCTTTGTTGCCTGTTTTATTGAATCATTTCCTGTATTGTTATGTATTTTATATGTATTATCCTACAGGAGAAGCAGGCTAACTCCAACAGGCCTCCCTGGAAGATGATTAACCATCCATTAAGAAGCCAAGCCCTCCCTCCAGTCCATCTCCCCTGATTCAGGCCTCGGAGGTAGAGAAGAACTGCTGGCCCTCATCCTCTTCCCCACCACCACTCCCTTCTCCTTTTGTGTCGTGTCTTTCTAGATTGTAAGCCCGAGGGCAGGGAACCGTCCAATTAAAAAGATTGTATGTACAGCGCTGTGTAAATTTACAGCGCTTTATAAATAAAGGTTAATAATAATAATAACTTTAACTGCTATGACTCCATCCTACAGATTTGTCATTTGGTGAGGCACCAGCACACTTTGGCAGAAAAAACTAAAGACCTTGTAAAACTACAAATCCCAGGATTCCAGAGGCTGGAGCTACAACACTTAAAGTGATGTCAAACTGCATTACTTCTACAGTGTATATGCACTACCAGTCCTACTATTACACTTAATTGTGGTGCTATATGGAGAGATTAGGATAAAAATATTTTTGTATGTAAAAGTGTGAGGGGCGGGTTATTTATGTGCTGGGGGGTGATTTGGAGGTGATCTTCCAGGAAAAGAAGGAAGTAGTTTTAGATTAAATTGGTTTGCTTTTCGTTAAAATGGGTGCTGTTTTTAAGCATAAAACTACAGGTTCAAAGGAGTGTATTTGTCTTTCAGCCTCACCAGTTTGCTTTTGTGTGTGCTGCTGCTGCTGCAGTAATAAAGTTTCTGAAGGCTATGCTACTGAACCCCTATATGGTGTGTATAAAATTTTTAACACAAACAGAGAGAACTCCATGCAACTAAGAAAGCAGACAAGTCTACAAAAGCTTATGCTACAACTTCTCCCGTATACTATAGTTAGTCTCAAAGGTGTTAAAAGATCCCTTTGCTTACTCATATGCCAGACTATCACAGCTATGCCTCTGAATTCTATCCCAATAGGCTCAGGTGAAAGCAAACTGCTGCAGTCTCTGCGCATTAATATTTTTTGACATCTTGACCACACTCTGATGTTGACTAGCTACATAAGTCCCGGTTTTCATGTATGAAATGTTGGAGAGTATGAAAATGAAATTTATATAACATAGAATTTAAAAACTTTTTATATAGAGTACTTCACCATCATAGCTAGTTCATGTGATGAAGAAAAACTCAGGAGGCTGTAGACGAGGTGGAGCTTTTTAAAAAAAAATTGAAAGAAGAACAAAAGAAAGTATTTTGTCCTCTATGGCCTGAAACAGACAGGCCAAAAGCACCACCTTTAGGCCGATCCAGGGGTGTGGTGTTCAGATGACGCACACTCCTGGATTGGGCTGGAGTTGTGCTGCAGCCGCCTAAGGTGGCCTGAACCCTGCCACAAAAGGAGTGCAAAAAAAGTGCTCCTTTCCAGTGGTCTATTGCAGACAATGGCAGCAGCCAGTCTCAGGACTGCAGCATCTGGTCGCTGTGGTCCCACGCTGAACAGTGAGTGGCTGGGGCTGGAGCAGCCAGCGACCGTTCCAAGCTGCCAGTCTGCTTGATCCCTATGTCTTCTGATTATTCCTAACTTTCAGAACTGTTTTTGTACCTTCCCCTAGTGTTGAAGGGGCAGCAACAGCTGGATCCAAAATATTGGTCCAGCTCTAGCAACATGGTTGAACGTTTGCGAAAGTCCAAGTGCACAATGTCTACCTTACCCTTGTCCAGATGCTTACTGAGCAGCTGTTCCCAGTAGTGCATATTTGAAACAGCTTGATATTTTCTTATCCTCCTGCACAAATGAACTGCCTGTATAAATTATTGGGGAAGTGCTATAATGCTATTTTATCAGGCATATATTTGCAGTTTTAAAACAATTTTTAAAAGACAGTTGAAAACATTTGGCTGAAAATTTGGGCTATACTGCTTCCTTAGCGCTCCACCCCACACACAAAGACACACAAACACACACAGCACTAGTTCCTGTCTAAAATGCAGGCCAAGAAAGCTAGAAGCACGTGTATATAAAAAACATCACACATCCCATCCCAATCTAAGGAAGTAAAGATCTCCCTTCAGGAAATGTTCTGAACGTGAATGCAAGGTTCTGGATGCAAGAAGGCAGTGCCTTTTTTCTCGCTGGCCTTGTTGAAATGCCTGACACGAACAGGCAGGCCTGATTAGAATCTATATATACTATCCCTTTAGGAATAGATAAGACAGAAAAAGACAGCCAGGGAAGAAATTGCTTCCAGCGGCAATTTATGTGGTTATTCTTTATTTTCCACCCGCTCTGTGTACAACATAAAACACTTCTGCTAGGTAAGAGATGAAGCACTGAGTTCAGAAATCATTGGACATGTTGTTCACATTTTTAAAAAAAGTTTAGCAGTATGGGGACTTGGCAAGCTGAACTCTGTAACAGTTCTTGCAAACCCCACCATCACTCTTTCTGGGACCAAATCCCACACTTCATTAGGGAGTCTAAGTAGTGCATCCTTTGGCCTGAAGCCTGTATATAAAGATTTAACTGAAACCACATGCCTGGTGGTCTGGGAGATCGAAAGGCCCTTTTCCATAAGTGCCTGACATTCAGACTGAGAGTGGAAAGGAGTGTATTAGAGGAAGGATTATCGAACAGTTCTATTCAAGAATCCACTTTCACAGGGGAATTTGAAGTATGATTCCTAAGGCTATAGCTGCACTGTAGACCAGTTGGACTTTAGAAGTGTACTGTTTATATTATGGTGATTCACATATCACCAGAGTTTTGAAATAACATGACATGTCACCAGTAGTGTCTTACTTTTTGGATAGACAAAACCACAATGAGAATAGTTTTCCACGTTTTTATATTTTGGATATTATCCTCTTTTTTTGCATTTAAGAAGTATGTTTTGTTACTTTTTTGGATACTTTGGATGGCAAAATATATTTGGGGACATGCTGAGCTTATTCCTTCCAAAAGGTTAGACCAGTGGTTTTACCCTTGTAATTCCTTTTACATCCACATCCAGATGTCACCTCCCCACCTCATTCAACACAGTATATGAATAAAAATTTTTTTTTGCTTAGTGTGTCTATTTTAACACGTTGTAAGGAAATAGGTTTCCTCCTCATCTTTCTGTTTCACTTCTTCTTTCAGGCAGAGGCACCAAGTGCCTTGCTCTTGCTTTTCCCCTCTGGAGAAAAACTTTGGGAAGCAAAAGAGAAAGAGGAGGAGGAGAGATCAGGGCCTCTAACTCTCATGCCCACCATGGGTGTCTTGTCCCACAGTTTGAGAAATACTGGGTTAGGCCATAAGACTAGCTTTTAACTCTTCAAAATTCAATGGATTCAAACGACAGGAAAAGAGATTCTACCTCAATATTAGGAAGAACTTCCTGACAGTAAGAGCTGTTCAACAGTGGAACACACTCCCTCAGAGAGTAGTGGAGTCTCCTTACTTGGAGGTCTTTAAACAGAGACTGGATGACCATCTGTCACGGGTGCTTTGCTTGCAAGTTCCTGCATGGCAGGGGGTGGGACTAGATCACCCTTGTGATCTCTACCTACTCTATGATTCCATTATTCTATGATTCTTTACTTTCAAAATGGATTTTCTTCCCAAAACAGAACAAAGATGTAATGAAAAATGGTGCATAGTGCAAGAGAATCACTATGTTTTTTAACATTAACAGTAACAAATTACTGTCTGTAACTTGTTACACAATGTATTTTTAAGAAAAAAAACTTTCCAAGATTTACCTAGTTGAAATCATTCTATATGAAGATAGAATAAAATATTGCAAGAAACAAAGAGGTGCTACTGAGTATTCCTTGCACAAGAAAAGCTCATGAAATTCATGGGGTTCCCATAAACCAGCAGATGACCCCTCAGCATTGTTGGCCACTCCATGATCCAGAGGCAGCGCTGAGCCATTGCACTTCATAGTATCACCTGAATGGAGTTCCAATTCTGGAATCTGTACAGTATCACCCTCTACATTCCTTTCAGTCACAATCTGCTACCACCTTTTATATTGTTAGCTCTTGGATACGTGTGTGAGTGTCTCTGTGAGGTTTATCAAACGGAGATTTTTGGAGCTTTTGCAAGTCAGTTCCGATGTGACTGCGCTTTCAACGATGCACATTCACGTCGTAATGTGAATGTGTTATCAGACGCCATTCCTTTCTATGGGAGCTCCTTGCGAGGTGCTTCTGCAGTGATTCCAAAGTGACCCCTCATTTTGGTAAAACTGAAAAAAAAAGTGACTTCACAGAATTCGCTTCCAGGCTCACTTCGATTGTACTGCGAATTGGTCTGGTGTGGAAAACCACTCGGATGTCACCCCCTTGGCCCCCTGCATCCTGTTCCATCATTCTCCTCCTCCTCCTTCATGCCATCTCGCCCCCTCTGCCACCCCGCAACCCATACCATCATTCCCATCACCCCCTGCCTTCTCCTGCATCCCAATCCTGGCCCCAGCGACCCCCAGCGAGCTATCCCATCATCCCCTGGCTTCTACTGCATCCCGATCCTGGTCCTAGGGACTCCCAGTGAACTATCCCATCATCCCCTGCCTTCTCCTGCATCCCAATCCTGGCCCCAGGGTCCCCCAGCGACCTATCCCATCATCCTCTGCCTTCTCCTGCATCCCAATCCTGGCCCCAGTGACCCCTGGCGACCTATCCCATCATCCCCTGACTGCTTCTTCACCCCATGAAGGATGTCAGCTAAGAAGGGGGCAGGGAAGGAGGACAGCGTCCAGAGCCCCACTGAGCATGTGCAAGGGTGCCGATTCGAATCGTTGAATCCTCCGGTGTGGTAATACAATGTGCACTCATTCTGCTTTGCTTGAATCCACATCATGTGATTTGCTTGGAATAAACTGACTTCACTTCCCCCTCAGTTCAGAAGGACAATGGAAAGGCAACCAGTTGTGGTAAAACATCACGTTTTAACATGAATTTGCATTGCTAGACAGGAGTGACTCTGGATCTGGTGTGAAAAAACATTACGCTTTGCATTGCTAGAACAGGAGTGACTGCAGATCTGAGCTGCAACCCCCCCCCCCCACACACACACACATGTCTTGTGTAAATGGTGACTCCCTTTGATTTGCAAATACGTAAAACTATGTTGAACTTGCACTCTGTAGTTCTGTTCCTGGGAACCAATATACGTAAGCCTCCAGCTCTCATGCCCTTTCAGTTGTCTGAGCCCTCTCGGCTGCTTTCATTTGAGCTATAAAATTCCCTTATTAAATGTTGGTTGTGGATGCCCTCCTGGGACCCTTGAAATTTGGGTAACACCTAGACTCCTCTGTATATGCATATGATATGAAGAATGCAATATACCGCTTATCCGTGAACTAGTACTCTCCAAGCAGTTTACAATGTGTAAGCCAATTGCCCTCAACAAGCTGGGTATTCATTTTACCAACTTACAAAAGCATGGAAGGCTGAGTGAACCTTGGAGCCCTCCTCTAGGGAGTTTACTGCACACATTTTCCAGCCTGATCCATGCACTGGACAGTATCGGGGTTTACGGCACATAAAATTGCTGCAGTGCTGTTGTCTGACCATGATCCATCCCCAAGCAGTGCTGTGGCGGCCAATTTTGGTACTACCGAACCTTCCCATTTTACCAAAATCAGTCACCAGAGCACTGCTTGGGGATGGATCATGGTCAGATGATAGCACAGCGACAATTTTGTGTGCAGTAAAACCCATTTTCCCCTGTTCCAACCTGATACAGTCCAGTGCATGGATCGGGTTGGAAAATGTGTGTGATAAACTCCTAGGATTAAATTTACAATGTTGTGTAATTTCAGGCATTTAACCACTGCGCCACCAGGACTCCTTATTATATTTACTTATATCCCGCCCTTTCCCCAAAACTGGGACTCAGAGTGGCTTACAAGATTAAAACAGTACAATTGAAAACACAGAAAAGAATTAAGCCCAAGAGAGGTCTTTTTCTAAAACAGGAAGTGATTACTGGTCACTTCTTAAATGAGTGAAGGAGCCCTATAAAATTGCAAGAATGCCCTCATGATGCCTAGTGGGCATCTAGAGGCATTTGGGAAGAAAATGTAGATAGGTGCAGATGGAGTTGGGGCCTCCGGTGTCTCTTCCAGAGGGGCTAATGCCTAGCACCCCCCCAATTGCCGACTCCTAGTACATGCAGATGTATATGTGCACATACATACACACACACACAGCAGAACAGGGAAAGATCCTTCTTATGGACTTATTTTTAGGGGTACCCCTAGACAACATATCACTGGTTGATTCTCGTGATAGAACCTAAATATTTCTCCGCTTAGGCTACATCCACACTGCAAAAATGATCCGGGTTGACACCACTAACTGACATGGCTCAATGCTGTGGAATTCTGGAAATTGTGGTTGGTGGGACAATTACCCTTCTCTGTCAGAGAGCTCTGGTGCCGTAACAAACAAGGATTCCATATCATTGAGCCATGGCACTTATAGTGGTGTCCAACTGGATTATTTCTGCAGTGCAGACACAGCCTTTGAAACCCATGTCAGCCAAACAGACAATAAGATTTATATATATGTAAATTAGAACTCTAAGATTATCCAGAGAGGCTCTTCTCTCTGTCAAAACCACTCTCTCAAGCTCATTGCTGCTCCCAGACTTTGGAACTTTTCCCCTAGAGAGGTCAGGATGGCCTCATCCCCGCTCTCTTTTCAGCAGCAGGTAAAAATATTTTTGTGCCATCAGGTTTTTTTTCAAACTGATAAGGATTAGGTTTTTGAATGCTGCATGATTCAGATTTTAAGGTTTACATATAGGTTTTTTTTAATACATTTTGCCATTTTAATGTTTAATGTATTTAACTTTTTAATTATTTATTTTTAAAATGATATATTTGTACTTTAAAAATGTTTTTGTATTCTTTTTAATTTGCTCTTAGCTGCCTTGAGTCTCTATATTGGGAGAAAGATTGGATATAAATAAATAAATAGATTTAGGCCATAGTTTTGATAACTTTTCCCTCCCATTCTTACATTTATAGTGACCTCAAAGGAGAAGAGAATTCTCCCCCATGGAAAGCAGCCTCTCCACCCAAGATGCTGGAGTCACCCATTGGTCAAACGTTTGTTAATGGCTATAACTGGGGAAACAAACTGATATCCCCAGACCTGATCTCTCTCTCTCAGCTTCTTCTCACCAATGTCCCAGCACTTAAACTTCTACACCACATTTTCCTCCTGACTGATACTGTTTTCTCAGATAAAAGCAATTGACACTTGCTATTAGGTAATTCAAGACAATTGTAAATTACCATGTACCCAGCTTGTTTGCAAGATAACTGTTTATCAACATGCCAAGAGGCACTTCCAATGAAATATGCTTCGCACAGTAAGGAGAACTCATAAATGCTATCTGCAATTTTTCAAAACTTTGGAAAGGCTTACACTGGGAAGACATGGCCATCAAGATAACCAGATTTATTTAGTAGGTTGCCACTAAATAACATGACCAAGTGGGAGTTATTGTCAATATTTACCAGCCCCCAAACAACCAGCTATTATATACTTATCAAAAGGTTGTGCACTATCATGATGCTTAGAAACTGTTACTCTGAAAGAGGGAAATGTTGCCCTACCCGTGAGCATTCTTTTGTTCTTTCCTTTTTTGACACTGGTTCCCACAGTATTTGCAGGATCTTTGCAAGTTCTCTTGGCAACCAAACAGAAATGGCTCAGTGCAGGGAACCCTGCCCAGCTGTGCCTAGCAGAATGCCCACTGTTAACCAGGCAGAAGCCTTTTCATACAAAAGATGGCAAATGTTAAGGGGTGCTGAACTGAACTGATAATTTGGCTTGAAGAAGCTCCATATGTTCACACAGTTAACACAAAGCACATTTAAAGTAGATCAACATTGTTATTTCTCTTTTTTTTTAAAGAGTCTGCTTTCATCACTGATGTTTAAAACACTGGTGTTTCTCTTCCCTGAGTTCTAAGCACTTCCAACTAAAGAACTGGGGTTATCTGAAAAGCAGTAATGACTTATAAACAAGAATATATAAGTCGGATAAAAATACAAAAGTACATCTGGATAAAATGTGGTAATTATGGCTCCAAAAAGCCACACAGATGTCTAATTTTAACTATTAGTCCCATCTAGAGTAGTTGAATATATTAGAACCTGCAGAAGTCTTCACTTGCCAAGTTCCTTTTTTCTAGCGGGGACATCAGGTGATTTAAGACTGTGATTTTCAGAATTTGACCCTCCAGGTGTTTTAGACTTCATTTCCAAGAAACCCAAATCCACCCTAGCAGATGATCAGGTATTTGGGGGAACTGAAGTCCAAAATATCTATCTGGAGGATAAAAGTGTGAAGCATGTGGTTTGAGCACATGACTATGATGATGATGATGACGATGATATTTTCCCCTAGGCACTTTGTAAAACATGTATGAATATTCAGGTGGATGGGTATACACCCAGAAACACACTCCCTAGTAGTGCCAAGTACCTTGGGAGCAACTGAGGGAAACTGAACTTCCAAGTGTTTTAACATCCTCCTAAATTTATTACCACTAAAACTTTAGCACTTTTAGTGACCTTCTAAACTGAATAAAATACAGGTCCATTGTCCTAGTAGACAGTTCCTCTTTTTCTTCTTTTGGTTAAGAAGGAAACATTTTTTATTTGTGGCTATTGACTAAATGCTGTGCTTCATTACCGACGTGCATTCTTCATGAAGAAATAAAGCTTAACATTAGTGATAACATACATTTACTGTAGCCTGCAAAGCTGGAGGGAATTATCTCAAATCAATTTCCTTACCACCCCCTTCTTCCAGAAAAGTAAGTCATTGCTAGATGGATAAACTCTTCTAAACATTTTAACAGCCAAACTGCCCTGGGTTGACTTTCGTCCTCTTTTTTGCTTCAGATGTTCAGCGTTGAGCTATGCAGCTGCCTGTGAAGCCAGAGTTCACTAGTATTTTAGTGCATCATTGGCTGGGACATTAAAAATGACAGCTTCTCCAGATTTCACACCTTTCCTGTTTAACACCTGAACAACAATATTGGTCTGGAGCTTCTATATCACATAATTTATTGTGTCATTGTGCAGGTCACCTCACATTAAGATCTGAGGCAGTGAATTTAACTTGAAGAATAATTCAACTGTAAAAAAATAGTCATAAAATGAATAAATGGATATATTTGAGTTTTGCCTCAGACAACAGAAAAACAAAGATACCTTTCAGTTCGGTTGTTTCAGCTCTCCAGAGTTGTTGGGCTGCTGAGTGTGTTAGCTGGGAATAATGGGGGTTGTGGTGCAACAGCTCTAAAGGATGTCACTCTGTAGAAGGCTAGCTTGATAATATTAGCATAATACAGTAATGAGAAAAGGCCCACCAGCTGAGCTGTTTTCTGTCAGCTTTCATAAGAGGACACAGTCCTTTGATTTGAAGCTGGCAAATATACAATCTTCTAGCTTTGGCAGTTGGGGATCTGATGCACTGTTTCCTATCAGTCTAGAGATATGGCCCAAATCCACCTGCTACCCATTGATTCAACTGGTAAATCAGAATTTGTGCTAAACCCATTGACTAAATGGGTTTACTCTAACTGGGATCAGCAATCAGAATAAAGTCATCAAACTGATTGTATTCATATCCACCCAGACCTAAAAGTAGTCTGTAAACTATGGAAATACCATGACCACTAACAACAACAGCAACAGTGAAGCTTGTGAGTTCTGTTACCAACACACAGTGCTTTTTAATCCTTGTCTTTATGTTTATCCTATCATCCATTGATGATAAAGGTCATTAGAAGTGGGGCTTTTTCTCTCCTGGGGTGTGTGTTATTTTCCTCTTCTTCTTCTTTTCTTTTGCACTACATCTGATTGTCCTGATATGTAACCTGTATTCTGGACAAGAGGCTACCCTTAGAACAGAATATGGAGAAACAGAATGGTTCTCAAAATGGAAGGGAGTCAAGCAAGGCTGCATTTTACTACCCTATTTGTTCAAATTATATATTTTAATGAAAATATATGCTGAAAACATCATATACAAAGTAGACTTAGACTTGGAGGAAGGAGGAAAGAGGAGTAAAAATCACATGAAGCAATCTCAACAATCTAAGATATGCAGATGGCACCATACTACTAGCAGAAAATAGCAAAGACTTGGAACAGCTCTGGCATTGTCCTGTTTGAGGGGCCTAAACCCCAATTCTGGTGCAGGCAGTCTGGACAACTTCTGGCACATTCCACACCAGAACCAGGGTATAATAATGTTCACACAGAGTAAAAAAATCTTACTTGTTGTTCCAGATCCTCTGGGAACATCTGAAGCCCTCTGTTTTCATGCCATGCTGGCTATCTGCACTGGTGTCTGCTGGGCCACCCAGCATGTCTGCTGCTGCTGTGTATCACTCATTCAGAGGTTAGAACAAGGCACCCAGCTTGTGACCATTGCTGAGCACCTTGTTTTGACCTCAGAAACGAGTGGCCCACAGGGGCAACAGATGCACCAGGAGGCCCTGTGGGACACTTGTGCAGACCTACAACACTGTAAAATGCCAAGATAATTGGAAGGGAGGGGGAATGGGACAGGTCTTGGTATCTGCAGGCGCAGAATATTTCGATCTGCCCCTGTGATATACTGACTTGTGCAGACAAATCCTAAAGGACATTCCTTTACAGCAGTGCTTCTCAAATAGTGGGGCGGGCCCCCCAGGGGGGCACAAGGCTTCGTAAAGGGGGGCGTGAGGCTCTGTTATGCAGAGGTGTACTTATAACAATTTTATAGACAAATGATACTATTTACAGTCGCGTGGGGGGCGCGAAATGTTTTCTTCTTCCTAGGGGGGGCATGACAGAAAATAATTGAGAAGCACTGCTTTACAGTAAGGAAAACCTGGCAACCTTAGTCCAGGGGCTCTGTGGGAACCAGAGGCTTGCAGGACCAGGGGGTGGGAGGGAAGAAGTTGGGTGTTTCATGTGGCCCACAGGCTGCACATTCCTAATCCTGGATGTCTAATCACAAAGAAGCCTAGAATAAATCAAAGAAGAAACTGGAGTGTTGTTTTATGCCACAAATGAAATAGTGAAAATTTTCCCCTTAAAAAAAAAGATGAAGAATGTGTTGAGAGTGGGGTGACAGGACATTTATAAATAGATCAAGTCTTAATTAAACATCTGGCATCAAAACCTGTTTTTTGAAAAAAATGGAGACCAAGAAGAAAAAGATGAATAACCCATCTTCTAGCTAGAAAGAAGCTGTAGATGATTTAGAAAGGGCTGCCAGTTTCTACAAATCAGACACTATAAATGTGTTGGGTGGGGGAGTCTATTAAAGGGGGTCTGTGCAGAAGGAAAGGCTTCTTAATATTGTGCTTCACTCTTGAGACTGAAGTTAAGATCCCATGAAGGAGCAAATTGCTCAGACACTAATGTATACAGTGGACCCTTGTTATACGCTGGGGTTTGGTTCCAAGATCCCCCGTGTATAACAAAATCCGTGTATGCTCAAGTCCCATTAAATATAATGACATAGCTAAATGGTGTCCCTAATAAAAAATGGAAAATCAAGGTAAATTTATAATTTTTTGGAACATTTTCAAACCGTGTATGCTTGAATCTGTGTATAAAAAATCCATGTATAAGAAGGGCCGACTGTACTAACAAGGGAATTTCAACAGTGATGCAGCATAATGTGGAACAGAACTTGAATTAAAAGGGAGCAGGGTGAAGGCAGATGGCATGATCAAATCCACACTCACAACCTTTGACATACCCTTCCCAGAACCCTGCACCATGGCTAGTCCCTTTAACAGGCTATGGAGAGGGCCTGGATGGCCTGCTAAAGAGAATAGCCACTTATTCATTCGGGACATAACATTGGGGCAGAAGTAAATGGCTTCAGTCATCAGAATAAACACACACTGTTTTTCTCTTATCTTCCAGCTTTTGCCATTTTCATAGTGAACTATGTTCTACACAAGGAGACCTAATCTCTTCTTAATGGGACATTAGGGCTCTACATCTAATACAGAATTTTACAGAAAGTCCAAATGCCAGTCTTCGTCATTTATCTAAATACAGTCGGTCCTCCCTACCCATGGGTTCCTTATCCATGGATTCAATCATCCATGGCTTGAAAATATTCCCCAAAAATAGAAATTCCAAACCTTTATTTTGCCATTTTATATAAGGGACACCATTTATATAAGAGACAAAGCGAAGGGCCTGCGAGGGCAATTTAAATGTTTTTTTTAAAAGCACCTTCTTTGTCAGAGGCTTTGTTAATTGATGTATGGCTGCATACAATTATAAATTATAAACTAAAATTATGAAACAATTATATATCCCCACACTATTTCTCCTATCTTTCTTTTTCTTCCTACAAAAAGTGAAAAAAGTGAAAAATGGAATTGCTACACCAAGGACTTCCTCATACAAGCCTCATCTTACCACAATCACTTTAAAGTGAATGGAAACATACCGGTTTGGGAACTTTTATTACTCCACATCTCTAGGGCTTTTAGCACCATCGATGGTCCCAGGCACACCCCTCCACATTTCCCCTTAACCCCACCTTCCTGGCCTATATCCTACCCAGCATTAATTTCATTCATTTTTATTTTTATTTGTAACATAATTCTGGAGTTATGAGAATGTGATTTAGTTAAAAACAAGGAAGAGAGAAAAAGTGGGCATGGGGTATTATGTTCAGGCTCATAGCAGGAATCCCATAGCAGGGTGGACATCACAGCACTTGTGAGAGCTCCATGTCAGCAATTTGTTCCAGCAAAGCCTGAAACTCACCTGGAGCCTTATTCTGAGATGGTTTAGGAGGGCAACTGGACTACCCTTCCCAGCCTCTACTTCTTTTCACAAAGTGGGAAATCTTAAAGCAAGGGCGGGAGGCTCCCAAGGCTGTTTTTGTGATACCAGAATTTCCTTTTCCTAGTGGAAAGGGCCACTTCAAGAAACCTCCAACAGCATCAATGATATGGCCAGCACGTCTTTTCAGAGTGACGAGTTTAGCAAAAAACTAAAGTCCTGTGCTTTTAAGGCAGGGGTGGACAACTTCAGTGGACAATGGGACCAATTTTCAGCTCTTAGGACCCTTTGGGACCACATAGACAGCCAAAATTCCAATAAATGGGGGGAAATGGAACCAGAATTGGCCAGAGGTCCATTTAAAAAAAAAACTGGTATGTGTGTGCGTGTGCTAAACAGCACAAAGGGGCCCTGCAACCTATCTAAAATGATGCATCAAATAAAGTAGACTTAATTCTACAAAAGAAATTATTTCACACCGTTAGGGGCTGTACAGACAACCCCTAAGGGGCGGCAGGACACTGCCCCTTTCCTAGCAACTGCACGGCACATGCTCCTTTTTGCTATGTGGAAAGGGTGCCATAGCCACTGATGTCATGGCTTTTTGGCACTCCTTTGGCACAGCGCATGTACACACTGTGCCAAGGGAGCACTGTGACGCCTCCTGCTGTACAGTGAGGCAAGCGGCGTCATGTCAGCATGGGGGTGGAGTCGGGGTGCATAGCATGCAGTCACTATGCCCCAACTCTGCCCTGATAATGGTGTGTAGTGCCGGTCTGCCAAGGCTATTGGTTCCAAAGATGCAGTAAGTTCCCTTTGCATATTGAAATGTATTTTCTTAGTTTTGACCCAACTGTCCAATCTGACAAAGTTAGTTTGAATTCTATTCCTGTCCTCTGGGGTATTTGCTACCCCTTCTAATTTGGTGTCATCTACAATTTTGATAAACATGCCTTCCATTCCACCATCTAAGTCATTTACAAAGATATTGAACAACACCAGCCCCAAGACAGAACCCTGAGGCACACCACTCAGCACTTCTCCCTAAGGTGAAGTGCAATCATTTCTGAGTACTTTCTTGGTTTGGTCAATCAAACAATTATGAACCCACCTAACACCTGTCTAGCCAAAAGTTCACCAGCTTGCCTCCAAGAATATCATAGGGGAATTTGTCAAAAGCCTTACCAAAGTGAAGATATACTACATCCGTAGCACTCTGATTTGCCAAGCTTTTCACTCCCTCGAGATAAGATTAATTTGGAATGATTTGGTTTTGAGAAAAGGGTGAGGCCATCTGAAGAACCTTAGAGGCCCAATTTGACTTCAGGCCATGATGTTCTCCACCAGTGCTTTGCCTTTTGCACAGCTGTTGGGCATTTTCTCCCTCCCATCCCATCCACATCCTGCTGGAAAACCAAGTGGAAAAACATGTGTTCTACCTAGGAGCCCTGACTGAACCAACAGTAAAATAACAAACATAGATGCAGGAAAGGAGACCAAGAAGGAAAAGAGGGGAGCAAAGTTAATTGCATGTGGAAAGCTCAGCAATCAAATTCCAACTCCAATTCAGCATACAGCATATTTCCTGAGGAAGAAACCACTTCCAAAATGTTAGCTAGTATGGTGATATTTCCCCAAACAAAGCAGCTGAAAGAGAATGTGGGGAACTGTATGGGGGTTCTTCGTGGAAAAATTGAGCAGATTAGTAGGTTTCAATGGTTACTGCACACAAAGAGGTGTAGTTTCATGTCTTTTCTGGGCATTAGCTATTGCTACCCAGCATTGCTAGAGGATAGTCCAGGTGAAACGCACAACACACAACATGGGATGTTACAGTAAGGGTGTGAGTCATGTGTCCCTCTGGATCTTGTTGGACTGTAACTGCCAATATTTCTCCATGTTCAATATTTAGGCTGGGGCATACCATGCAACATTTCATAGATGAATACTGAGACACATGTGGCTGAACAACATCAGTGTGTGATCAAAAAGGTGTTGCCAAATATCTATGTTTGTTTTATTACTGAAGATGCCAGCCACAGATGCTGGCAAAACATCAGGAATAAACTATTGTAGAACATGGCCACATAGCCTGAAAAACTCACAAAAAACTATGGATGCCTGCCGTGAAAGTCTTCAAACCAGAGAAACCCTGCAATGTGCCGAGTTGAAGAAAACAGAAAAGGGTGGCACAGGAGGGGAATCAAATGAGCCTACTGGAAGCATAAGACTCCATCCCTTCTCAACTCCAGCTGAGTTAACTGAGTAGAAACTAATTTTTCACTTTGCAGAAACTCAAGTAAGCTGAGGTTGAAGAAGGAAAGTGGAAGAAAGAGGCAGAAACTGGGACATTATAAAAGCAGCTGAGAAAGTAGTACAACAGAAGATTAACTAGGACAGATAGAGATTATTCTAGGGCTCCCCATTCCATCTCAGGACATCATGAATACATTATGGCTTCAGCACCTTTGCCTCACTTCCTGATGTCCAGTTGTCTGCTTTTTGTAATATGTTGTTGCTATTAATTACTCCAGAAAACCTGCATAGTTTTTCTCTCTTGCCTTTTCAGTTGGCTTAATAAAGATATTAAAATAATATGGGTTTTGGAATTTTTCTTAAGGCTAACAAAGCTCCCTTTGCTTTTTTTTTTTTTAATGGTTATTTGTGATTGCTAATGGGTTTACCAGTGGTGGTATTGGCAACCTTTCATGACTTGACTCCCAGCTCCCTCCCAACTCTTGGATTGCTTTGAAATTCATCTTGAGTAATTTGATTAAAATAATGACTCAGCAGTCAGAAATACATTTGCAAGTTCCCCAGACTGCATTCTTTGCATGCCATTGCTTTTGATGTATTTAATTACGAAAGAGGTCAGCAAATGCAGGCTGTAGCCCCACTGCCCTGTCTGATTCTCAGTGCCTACTTAGCTAAGCGTCTGGGACAAAATGGAGGTGTCAGAGCCAATGTGTTTGAGGCATATCACAAAGCCAGAGCTTTGGAAAAGTTAGGGTTCTTTGGTGTGTATCTTCCAAAATCCCCATGGTCAATCTGGCTGGAAAAGTTTGGCAGCCATATTCCAAAGAAAAGAGTAAAATTTCCAAGTTCTGTCTAAAACTAACAAGGCAATTGGTGTTTTTATGAACAAAACTGAACTGAGCATACAAGTTGTGTTCTGTCTCTTAATTTCTCAAAACAGCACCTATTCACATGGGAGTGCATTCTTGCATCTATACCAGATTATATGATGTGGAGAACCAGCAATCACTTTGTCCAAAAGTGCCAGGGATCATCATCATCATCATCATCATCATCATCATCATATATCCCTCCTTTCTCCCAAGACTTGGACTCAGGTGGCTTACAACATTTTAAAAAAGTACAGTTAAAAGCATACAAAAATAGTACATTAAAACAGAATTAAATTACTGCAATAATTAAAACAAATATAATGTTAAAATATCAAATAGCTTTAAAGATTAAATGTTAAACACATAAAACAATATAACACCCGCCAGCCCATTCTTAAAAGCTTTCTGTTTGAATGCCAGTCTGAAGACGAAGTCTCGCCTGTTGGCGGAAGACCATCAAGGAAGGGACCCTTCTGTCTCCCTGGGAAGGTAGTTCCACAGTCTAGGGTCACCACAGAAAAGGCCCTCCATGTCCCACCAACCATGCTTGTGATGAGTGGGACGGAGAGAAGGCCTCCCTGAAGGTCTCAGAGTCCAGACCAGCTCATAGAGGGACATACGTTTTTGCCAAATGCTGGGACCTGAGCCATATAGTGTTTGATAAGGTCATCACCAGTACTTTGAATTGTGCCCGGAAACAAACTGGTAGCCAGTGGAGCTTTTTCAACAGGTCATCATGTGCTTGCTTTCTATCCTACCCCCTGTAACAGCTGGCGCAACCTAGACACTCTTCAGAGGTACCTCAAGTAGAACGTTTACAGTAGTCCAAATGGGAGGTAAACAAGGCAGGTACCACCGTGGCCAGATCTGGTGTCTCAAGGAACAGGCACAATTGGCGCACAAGTTTTAAAATACAAAAGCATTCCTGGCCACTGCAGAGAACCTGGGCCTCCAGGTTCAGAGCTGAGTCCAGGAGTACCCCTAAGCTGAGAACCTGTGTCTTCAGGGGAGTGTGACCCCATCTAACACAGGCTGGATCCCTATTCCCGTGTTGCCTTCCGACTGACAAGAGCACCTCTGACTTCATAAACATCAACATGGTTGCCTCTTGTGTGACTGAGGTATGCAGTGGGTGAATTTCTTCCGTGGAGCAAATTCCTTGGGTAATTTACTTCTAAAAAGCTGGTTTTAGAGGATTTAACTTCAACGCTGATGGAAGATGTATCACGTAGCAACATATGTTTCTGCACAGACATGCCCAGTCAGTGAAATATTTCTTCCACAAATATTTCATTCTTGGAAAAGACTACATGCCAACTCCTGAAGAAAGGTGAAAACGTTTCACATCTATCTCAGTGTATGTGTGTGAAACATAATTCAGAGCTGAGAAATTACAAGCTAGAAGGATCATTTTAGATACATTCTTGCCTCCACATACTTCTCTATCCATCTCTGCCTGGACCTCATCTCTAGCAGCAATCTCCTAGGACCACATTCACTTCAGTTAAGAAAGACCAATTGCACAGATATTCCATTAGGCCATATTGAATTAATTTAGTGAAAACTGAGGGATGCTTTCAAAAAATAAAATCACAGAGCTAATAATTACAACCAGCACCTTCTTGCCCAGAAGCTCACATTCTAACAGCAGCTATAGACTAAGCTGTGGTTATTCAGAGGTGATGGAAATATATTCTCTTATATTCCAAACATTCTCTTTATCTGAAGACCTCATCTCCCAATGTGCCTGCCTGAGTTTAGAGGAGCCTCACATGAGGGCTTTCTCTCACACCATGAGGTCATATAAGGTGAGGACTTAGAGAGGGCTGCTCAGTGGCTGCTCCCCATCTGTGGAATTCCCTCCCACACTAAGCTAGCTCCTGTGGATCCCGGAGGCAGGATCCTCAGAAAGGAGAGAACCAGTATGTACTAGATCCTTGCCTCCTGAACTAATTTAACAGGCCCAGGGAAGACTGGCTGATGGGACAAGGAAGTGATAAATGCTGCCTTACAACTTAGCACGACTGTGCTAAGACATCTTCTGGGGAAAAATACTTTCCTAGATCCTACTAATCTAGACAACTTGGCCAGTCTCCAACCTCCCATTTGTGGACAAAGTACTGGAGCATGTGGTGGCCCTCTCAGCTCCAAGGGTTCCTGGATTAAATAGATCTAGATCCATATCAGTCCAGTTTCAGACCTGCTTATGGGGCAGAAACAGCTTTGGTCATCTTGGGCGGATGTCCTCTGCAAATAACTAGACAGGGAGAAGATGGAGTATCACACGGGGAAAAGGATGTTTCTTTTCCCATCCTGTTGTGCATCGTACAAAGATTATCAAATGAGCGATGCTTATCTAGTCATTATCCCATCAGTGAAGTGAAATTGTCAGCATGGCACAAAAGACTACAGATGACGTTGTACATATCGTCATTGTCCATCAGTGAGGCAGAATTGTCCACATTTTTCATTAACGGAAGTTTCCATACTGAAAATGACAGGTCAATTCCAAATCATTGACAAAAATAACCAGGTAAGTGTGAGGCGTGTGATACTTTTTCATGTGATTGTGCGATACTACAGGATAAGGATGGGGCGTCATCTTTGCTCCTGTCCTTTGTTTCTCCCATCTATAATCTCCTGTGTCTCGCTGGTTCGGCTGGACCTCTAAGCAGCTTTTGATACCATCAACCATGAATCTTTCTGAGTCATCTCTCTGGGATGAGGCTTAAGGGTACGGTCCTTGGAACTGAGTGTCTTTTCTTGAGAGTGTTGCTACATCAACTTCTCCCTCCTTCAAAATAGGATGCTATTGTTTTTTCCCTGAGTAAACTAATTTGAAAATTTTTTCCTCCACGTTTTCTTGTTGTCAGTACTTACCCCACTGTGTGAACAATGCAGATTTGTCCTATTTAACACAACGGCCATTTTTTAAATTTAAAAATAGGCAATTAGTTAATAATAGAAATGAACATTTCTTTCTTTGCACCTATCAGATATTCAAGGCTTTACTATCAAGGGGGAAAAAAACACAGCATGTTAATAAAGTGGTTGCACTGGAAAGCAGCTTATCTCTGCTGTTTAATAGATAACACACTGAAAGAAGTTGGAGAATTATGTCCTTTTGTTGTTGTCATTGTGCTTGGTGGGAAATAACGTCCTCCATGCAAAGCCAACTTAAGAATGGCCAGGACAAGATTGAACAAACTGAAGATACACTTACATGCATCACTGCAATATTCCCACCAAAACTCCATGGACCTAGTAAGCCCATTAGGAAGGTTGCTTATCCTGAACCCCTAATTAAAACTGTAAATCTTTTGATTTCTGCTGAATTCTCTGCACAGGGGGACAAAATGGGTGCTGTGGTGGTGAGCAAATAGACGGTAGGAGGATGACAAATAGTTCTCAAGCACTATCCCTTTCCCCACAAAATCTTATTTACTTGTAACTTTAGCGGCCTTTGTTATTCTGAGGGTGTCCAGGTTTCAAAGGTATGGGGAAAAAAATCAGCCCCAGGCTATGGCTGGCCTCAGTTTGTCTTTTCTTCTTTAAATAAGGTATTTCAAGACTGAATGGGAAGGCAGCCAAGCCCTGCAATCCACAGTAAATCGGAGAAGCGGCTTCTTAAACTTATGAGGAGATTTAGATTCGCGAGTTAGTGTGCCCGACTTAGAAAGGCCTGGTCAAAACCTTTTTCCATGTGATCAGTATTCCTCTTCTGCAAGCCCTAACTGCAAAAGATATTAAGTGTTTTTAACTAGATGCAAATTAGATAGCATAAACAAATTAATAAGGACTCATCAGAGTATTTTAAGTACACAGAGCAAACATCACAAGGATATCATAACATACCTTCCACAACATTTCAGAGATGAAAATCAGGGCACATGTGTGCAAGGAATACCAGAATGTGGGCAAGATGGAAAAGTTTATAAATGAGAACTATCACACGCTAGGAGAGGCTGCAGCATTTTGCATTTGCCTGAGCCTATTAGGAAGAGCAGATTTTTCTACCCTCCTTCCTTCCCCTCTTGAATAAGTTGAAGTTACTTTTGCACTTGAGCTCAGTTTTTGCAAGTAAGCAAGACAAAAGGGGAAGGTGGGAAGTGTGAAAGAAACTGGGATATTTAAAAGCAGGCTGAAAAAGTGGGATGACAGAGGATAATCAGGACACAGCCCTGAACATATAGGACCTGAGCAAAGCAGTTGAGGATATTGGCCAGGGGTGGGGGCTTGGAGGTATCTCGTTCATGGTTTTATGTCGAGGTCAACTCAAGGGCAGTGAACCCAACAAAACCATCTGGGGCAGTGCTAGGAAGAAAAACTATATCCAGTTCAGAGGAAGGGTGCTCAGTCTGCAAAGAGGGCTCTCATGAAAATTGAAGCTGAAAGTATTATGCTATCATATAATAATAACTTTAAAAAACTAATAGTCAGCCGGCTTCCCTGAATCGGGGTTGAGGCAATGGTAACAATGAAAGAAAGTTGGAGTATGATCCATGCCACAGAGGCCACTGCATCTATATCATCAGAACCAAACAGGGCTAAGGACTCGCACAATCAGTCATCAGTGTGCATACTTCTGTGTCTATTTTGGCCCTATCGTCTCAAGGCCAGGTCGAAAAGTCTTGTGATTAATTTTTTAAATAGGTCCCACTTCATCTCCCCTCCCCACCTCCCCATATGTATTCCCACAGAAGCTTCTACATAACTTTGAAAGTGTACAAGACCAAAAGCAACAGAGCAGATTAAAGCAAAAGCTGTAAACCTACAAAATCCCATTTCAAAACAAGTGCGTGTCCCTTTTATTTTATGGACAGGTCCAGCTTAGTCATAGAAGAAAAAATCATAAAGCAAAGGAACGAGAAGAAGGGAGGGGAAGGGGGGGGAGCTGGTAGAAGAATCTGAGCAATCTTTGTCCACTTCAGCCGTGGTCAGGTCAAAGTGCCACCATCTCTTATTTGCAGCTAGCGGAGGATGAGACATCCAGGGAATGATGTGTTGCTCATTGTAAGATGAGAGAGCCCCTCTGTGATGCCTGTGCAACCTAGGGTTGCTGAGTGAAAATGGAAATGGCACCTGTCCTCATGATTGTGTAAAAGAGGGAATTTCAGCCAGGTGTTGCTTGTAAAAACCAGATAACAACACAGCACCTACTGAAATTCCTCTTCACATGAATATTAAAGATATAGGCGTTTAGCAACTCTCTTAGACATGGAGTCTCTCTTATCCTGAGTTCTGAAATCTGAAATAGTAATAAATAAATAATAAATAGAGTAATAAAAAAAAAAAAAACACTTTTTTAAATTAAGCCATTCATGTTGTTTTTTTTTACAGAAGAGACCACAAAACACATAACCAAAATCGAATAAACATTCTTTGGCTTATCTTATAAGATACGTCATTTAATTTATTGTATCATATGTCCTTATCTTCCCATAATTTTTGTGACTCTTTCCAGTTTCTTCATATTGCTGTGGAGATCTGTTATTGTTGAGCATTGATCAGATATCCAATGTAGCTAACTCATTCAGTTCATTATCCATTCATGTAGAGCTGTACGTGTGTTTAGATTTCCAATATTTGGTGTATGTCAAATGGGCAGCAGTGATCATGTATAACAGCACCTCACTTCATCTTGAACCAAATTATCAGGGATTACATCCATTATTAACGAAATAGTTCAGGTCTTAACAGTATGGTGTGTTTTTTTAGTATAAAAATTGTATTATTTCCAAAAATCTTTAGCTTTACTGTGTTGCCACAAAATGATATAAAGAACCTTATTTTTGGTAACATTTCCAACAGTTTTATTGTCGTGTTTTCCTATTTTGGCTAACCTAGTCGGAGTCATGTACACCTAAAGAAAACTTTATAATAATTTCTTTAAAATTCTACATTTTGTGAAATTTAAACCTGTTTCCAGAATTTCCCAAGATTAAGTGGTATTTGCTTCCCATGTTTTGTGCCCAGTTTATCATATTGTATTTATGTTCTTGGTCATTTCCCAATCTAACACAAAAATCTATAAATTTAATTATTGATTATTTCCTTTAATAATCTTATTAAGTCTGTTTCTTTTGTTTCTATACCTACGTTGCTTGTCTCTTTTCCAGTCTTCTTTGATTTGCCAATATTCAGCCAATAGTTACTTGATTTTCTCCCAGGATTCTCTTTTTCTCTTAATTTTCTATTTCTCCTATTCTTTTAGAGTACAGTGGACCTTGTTATACGCGGGGTTTGGTTCCAAGATCCCCCGGATAAACAAATCCGTGAGCTCAAGTCCCAAAGTAATGACGTAGCAAAATGGTGTCCCTATAAAAAATGGAACATCAAGGTAAATTATACTTTTTTGGAACTTTTTCAAAACCGTGTATGCTAAATCCGGTATAAAAATCCGTGTATAAGAAGGGCCGACTGTACAACAAGGGAATTTCAACAGTGAGCAGCATAAGTTGGAACAGAACTTGATTAAATGCATCTTCATAGCTACATTGTTTGTTAGTTTTTTTCCCTTTCTTATGAAATGCCTACTGTGGAGACACCATCTTGGTAATTTTCTATAAAATTGGATTCTTAATTTTTCCAGGTGACAGCAAATTTTTCCTTATATAGTTTTGTTTAATTCCTTACTGCCTTTGTTACTCGCATAGCAAGGTAAGCACGCCAACCTAGACTAAATTACAACGTTCTAGGTATAAAGTTTGTTGTTACTAATAGAACCACTCTCTGATCCATTCATGGCACATGCATTGTGGGTATAAGTCTAAATTGGGTAGTGCAAGCCCCCCTTCTTTTCTTCCTGCATTACTTTATATTTTTCCAGCTCTCTTTCCGTGCCACAAAAAGTCAGTAAGATCATCCTCCATATTTAAAAGAATACTTATTATTATAATAGGTAGGGTTTGAACACACAAAACAGCATCGGGGCAAAACACCATTTGCATCGTAGCTATTTTCCCCAGAGGACAACTGTTGCTTTTTCCATTTTTCTAAATCGACTTAAGGCTTTCCAAACGGTTACATCGTGGTCTTGTAAAGTCACAGACAGGATAGGCAAAGTGGTGAGGAAGCACAACCTGGCAAATGTTTACAAACTGACGAAGAAACCAGCAAATGTTCCCTCAGCCAAGGACCAAGAGACCCTCTCACAGCCGCAGGAGTTTACCAATACCATGGCAGCTGCGGAAAAGTCTACATAGGGACCACCAAATGCAGTGTTCAAACAAGAATCAAGGAACACAAGAGACACTGCAGACTGGGCCAGCCAGAAAAAATCACAGTAGCAACATGCCACTAACCATTTTGGCATAAAAGACTGTTTGAAAACACTGAAGTGCTGGACCATGCCCAACACTACCATGCAGGATGCACAGGGAAGCCTTGAAATCCACAGACACCTGGACAATTCAACAGGAACGAGGAATCCCTAAAATAAACAAGGTTTGGCTACCAGTCCGAAAGATACAAGATAAAAACTCAACAAATGCAAAGGAGAAATCTCCCAGGGTCAGGGTTTCCCAGCAGACAAGAGCACATGGAAGCATGACATTAGGCCTCTGGTGCAGACACCCTGAGGACTGCCAGCACATAAAATATAAATGCAAACATTCTGCCTTTCCAGGTCATACAATGAATATAGCCAAGTCCTTTCCGGGCAACATTTTCTGAAGATGCCAGCCACAGATGCTGGCGAAATGTCAGGAAGAAACTCTGCTAGAAACATGGCACATAGCCCGAAAAACCCACAAAAAAAACTATGGATGCCGGCATGAAAGCCTTCGACTTCACATTGTTCTTGTAAAGTTCTGAATCTTTTGGCAAATTTAGTCCAGATATTTGATTTTATTTATCAGTTTAAACTCTGTGTTAATTTTCGTATCTGGGGGGTGGAGGAGAGAAGGGGTTGGGGGCTTCCTCTTTGCAGATCGATTTGGTGAGCAGACACTCTTATTTTTATTAACTCTAAATCCAGCTAAACTTCCAAATTTTCCCAATATTTTCTTCTAGTCTTTTAACAACTTTCTTCGGATCTCCAGGAAAAATTATTAAATCGTCAGCAAAGGCGCGAATTCTGTAGCTATGTTTTGGGAGTTCTAATCCTTGCAGTTTTGTCAATTTTATATTAATATTATTATTCTTCTAGATACCATCAAGAAGTAATGGCAATAGGACACCCTTGGCGAGTGCCTTTGTAATCCTAATGAGTTGGATTTTTCGCCATTTAAAATTAATCCTTGTAATTGTTTTTTGATGGATATCATAACCCATTAGCTAATCTTCCCCTATACCCTATTCATTCAATGGTATTTCTGAAAATCCCAGTTCACATTGCAATGCTTTTATCAATATTCACAAGTACCACCCTAGTTTCCTTTGCTTTGTGTATTTTGAAAATTCAAGAAATCTAATACATCCTGATGCTATCCTTCAGATGTATCTCGGGAAGGAAGCCTGCTTGTTCTGTTTGGATCTTTCGTACAATGTTATTTTTAAGCGTTGAGATAAAATAGCCGTATAATTTTTATAGTCCAGATTAATAAAGAGATTGGACGGAATTTTCATCAGTTCTGGGTCCCTGTTTTCCTTCTTGGGGATTAGAGTTGTTGGTGAATACAGCATATTTCGAAGGAATGTCCAAAGTCTTTGCCTTTATAGTCCAGTTATAAGTATTAATTCTCGGTGAATTCTATAGAATCTTCTGTTAGTCCAGTCTGGACCTGGTGCTTTGTTGTCGTTGTACTTGTTTAATTGTAGTTCTTTTCTTCGGCCATATTGGTTCTTTAAATCTTTAGCTTGTGTTTTGTAATTTGGTATCTTATTTTCTTATGTATTCTCTCATTTTAAACCTCTCTTCTTGTGGCTACTATCCCAATCCTATAGGTTTTTGTGGGGTAGTATTCTTTACCCCCTGTGATCAGGTTTTTAGTTTTAAGTTTTTAACGTGTGTGTTTAGGAATTATATTGGGTTTTAAATATTTAGACTTTAATACTGGTCTTAGGGGAGGAATAAGTGTTTTATTGTCATATTTATATTTTCCTGTTGTTAACCACCCGGATTGGTTTGCCAGAGGGCGGTATACAAATAAATATTTAAAAAAATAATTTCTTTTAACTTGTCCTGTTTGTAATTACTATTATTTTTTTAAGTTTGAGAATAGTTTTTTTCTTTTTTTTTTTTTCTTTTTAATTTTTGGGCGAGCCATTTTCCTACTTTATTTGCATTCTGAAAATCCTAATATTTAAGTACTTTATCTTATCTGAATCTCTAAATATTATTTTTCATTTTCTTGTTCTTATAGATTGTAGTTCTTGATTTTTTTTTATCATTAGTTGCTTTAGCTGTTTTTCTTCTTTTTAGTTGTTCCAATAGTTTTTTTTTTTTCTTTTCCTTTCTTTTTCTTTTTATATACTTTCTGCTATCAATAAGCCTCCATAACAGCTTTGGCCCATCCCAGATTACATGCTTGGCGTTCCGCTGTAGTGTTTTCTTGAAATATCGTCTTATTCTTTTTTGATTTATTTAACTACCATTTCATCTGACAGTAGATAGTCCTTCATCTCCAGGTAATTCTTTTCTCTTTGGTTTCATTAAATATCACCGGGCAGTGGTCTGACAGTCATTGGGGAGATTTGAAACTTTAATTATTCCTTGTTTATAATTTAGAATTAGTATATATCAGTTCTCCAAAAACGCTCTTAACTATTGAAAAGTAAATCCTTTTTGCTTTCATTTGTGACTCCCACCAATCTTTAAGTTTAGATTCCCTATGAGTTTCCATTGCCAACTGAGTAGTTTTCCTTGGCCTTTGTTTTATAGTGTTGTCCCTGAGCTGTCTCTCTACATTCATAACACCATTCCGATAACCTGCATAATTATTCTTTCACAATTATATTCTTTTACTTTCATATGTAAATCTTTATAGAATTTTGTTTTATTCTCATGGGGTGCATACAGGTTTATAAACAAAACACTTTCATGAGTGACTAAGATAATGACACTTTTGCTTTCTGATGGCGCTGTGTGCACAAACTTTGTTTCATGCATAAAAATATTAGATACACTGTATAAAATTATCTTCCACTTAAGTAGAAGATAATTCTCTCGATCCCTGTCCTTCATGGCTGGCAGCTCAGGGGGGAACGGCCATAACGGATATGTTGCGCTGTATTATCAATTCATCCTTCAGGGAAGGGCTGTTTCCATCTAGTTTAAAAACGGCCATTGTAAGACCTTTGTTAAAAAAGCCGTCCCTAGACCCCCTAATTCAGAATAATTATCGGCCTGTCTCACTGCTGCCTTTTTTAGGGAAGGTGATCGAGAGGGCGGTTGCCTTCCAGCTTCAAGGGATCTTGGATGAAACGGATTTTCTAGACCCATTTCAAACTGGCTTCTGGGCGGGCTATGGAGTTGAGACTGCCATGGTCACCTTAGTCGATGATCTCCGTTTGGGCATGGACAGGGGTAGCGTGTCCCTGTTAGTGCTCTTGGACATCTCAGCGGCCTTCAATACCATTGACCATGGTATCCTTCTGGAACGCCTGAGAGAGTTAGGTATCAGGGGCACTGCGCTTCAGTGGTTCTGTTCCTACCTCTCGGGTAGATTCCAGATGGTGCAGCTGGGGGACTGTCGCTCTGACAAGAGGGCCCTTATATCTGGTGTCCCTCAGGGAGCGATTTTGTCCCCCATGCTATTTAACATTTACATGAAGTCGCTGGGAGAGATCATCCGGAGACACGGGGCGCGGTGTTATCAGTATGCTGATGACACCCAAATATGTTTCCCTGTGTCTCTGACTGATGCAGTGACTAGGGATGGCATCTCTCCTCTAAATGCCTGTCTGGAGTCGGTAATGGGTTGGATGAGGGAAAACAGACTCAGCCTGAATCCAGAGAAAACGGAAGTACTCGTGATAGGTTCTCCTGGCCCGGGTAAGGAAATTTGTCTACCTGTCCTAAATGGGGTCACGCTCCCCGTGAAGGACTCAGTTCGCAGTCTGGGGGTGATTCTGGACTCGTCGCTCCACCTAACTTCTCAGGTGGATGCGACGGTCAGGAGCACTTGTTACCAGCTTCGGCTGATACGCCAGCTGCGACCCTACCTGAGCCGGGGGGCCCCTTGAAACGGTGGTACACACCCTGGTAACCTCTCGGTTGGATTTCTGTAATGCACTCTACATGGGGCAACCCTTGTACCAAACCCAGAAGCTTCAATTAGTACAGAATATGGCAGCAAGGTTGGTTACTGGATCCTCCAGGTCCCGCCATATGACACCAGTTTTGCAAGATCTACACTGGTTGCCTGTTTGTTTCCGGGCGCAATACAAGGTGTTGGTTATGACCTATAAAGCCTTAAATGGCTTGGGCCCAGGGTACTTTGAGGACCGCCTCTCCTCATACAGTCCACCTCGCACTCTCAGATCGGGCAGGAAACATTTATTAAGAGTTCCTAAAGCAAGATATACTTCATCTCAGAGGGCATTTTCCATCTCAGCCCCACAGCTTTGGAACTCCCTGCCCAATGAGCTCCGCGTTGTCACCTCCCTTGATGTATTCAAGAGGAATTTGAAGACCTTCCTATTCCGCCAGGTTTTTCCCCATGTCCCTTAATGTTATCTTTTGTCTCCCTTTGATGATGTATACTGTTCAATCCAGCTATTTGTTATGGTTTTAATGCTTTGTAATAATTGGTTTTAGATGCTGTATAGTTTTAATTGCTATGGGTGGTTGGTTTGTACACTGTTGGGGATATATGTTGCTTATACTGTAATTGTTTTTGTTGCAATTTATTGTTGGAAACCACTATGGTCTACACAGAAATAGCAATATATAAATATTATTATTATTATTATTATTATTATTATTATTATTATTATGTATATAAGAAACAAATGAATTTTGTGCTAAGATCGCACATGCCTGCAATCACTGTAGCAGCCATTACTGGTCCAGGATTCATTTTCCTCGCATGCTCCTTAACCCCGTCTCTCTTATTGCTTTAGCTGCATCCCTTTCAGGGGTTTTATTTTTATTTCTCTCTCTCTCTCTCTCTCTCTTTTAGAACAATTTAGGCATTACTGCAATGCAACTTGGTGAGCAGGGAGAGGAAAAGAAAGGGTTTTTTGTTTGTTTGTTTGTTTGTTTTTAAAGAAAACATGCCTGGGAGTTGTGAAGTCAAAAGCTTTCATGGCTGGCATCCATACATTTTTGTGGGGTTTTGGGGCTATGTGGTCAAGTTCTAAAAGAGTTTATTCCTGATGTTTCGCCGGCATCTGTGCCTGGCATCTTCAGAGAATCCTGGCATGGAAATGCATAGGGTATATATATATACTACTACCACTACTAGTGACAGATGTGGCTAAAGGTGTGAGCTCACATAGGGAGGTGAGGAGCAGGAGACACCACCACACAAAATGCTCAATGAGGCTGTACAGTGGTTTTAAGGGACCCTGAAAAGATGTTTCATGCATCCCTCATCATTATCATGGTCCTAAAGGCTGATGGTTCCCCGTGTCTTCCTTCCATACCAATACTTTGACTGAAGCCCTCCCATCACTCCCTTTCTCCTCACCATTCCTCTGTTGCCCCCTTTCCCCCTCATCCCCCCAGATCTTTCCACTGCCCCCAGGGGGGCATAGTACTCACTTTGGGCATCAGTGTTCTAAATTAAAGTTTCTTAAAGACCATGAAAATATTTATTTACAAACCAGCAGACAAAACAATAGGCATGCCCATAATAGCTTTATCAGTGCCTTCCCATCAGATATTATGTTGCTGACACCATATTGGATGCATGTTATCCAAAGAAGAGGTGGGGGACTGGGGGGGAACCCCTCCAATTGCCAACATTACTTCAGATGTTGGGGAAATTAGCTTTGCAAGAGGCTTGGGTAACCTTTGGACTCTGTGGACCAATGCACATCAGTTCTAAATGGAAGGACTCCAGGTTTTGGGTGAACTAAGGAGGCTTTATTTCTAAAATATGCAGAGTGTAATCACACACACAAGATAGCAATTCAAACAAACAAAGCATACAGAGCTAACCAGAATGGAAATATGGAAGGGGGATAGCAAAATCTTTAGGGGTTGCAGTGGGGTTACAATTATCTGTCCAATGAGGAGACTGCAAAAACCTGGAGTGGTTCAGACTGAGAGGTCTGATGGCAACACAGAGTGCGGGTGTGCCATCTGTGTGTGTGGGTGTTTAAAACAACATTTATACCATAAAACTAACCTTATGTAATGGTATTTCAGGCCAGGTGACAAAGGCTGAATGACCTGTCCCAGATATCAACAAGAGGATTCTGGAATAGTTGATGGCTTTAATTTTAGTGTAACAAAAACAGTGATTGGATTGGGATCTCCCTGAGATGGATGGAAAGAGAAGTTTAGTTGGGGACATCACAGAGGGTAGCCAAAGAGAGATTTATAGTTTTTTGTCTGTTTTTTGGGCTGTGAGGCTATGTTCTAGAAGAGTTTATTCCTGAGAGAGATTTTCTTACTGTTATTGGGTGCAAAAAGAACCTTTGTCTTAAGCTTCAAAAGAAAATGCAGATTACTCAGGGGAACAAAAGAGCACTTTAGATTTGATGGTTGTTTACCAGGATATACATATGCATTGGGGGAAATGAGCCTTTTTTCGTGGAAACTTGACTGAGTGTTGCTGAAATTATCGATTTCTAAAAAACTTGCTATCTCCAGAAATGAAATATATGAGGAGCCCAAAAAAGCAGTGCAAGGTATGCAGGGGTGCTTAAGATGCCTGCATGTGGAAGGAGCCAGTGAACTCCCTGATGGAGGGTGCATCTGTGAAATAGCTAGCAACTCTAATTGGAGAGCCAAGCCACCAATAGCTAAAGAAGCACACTAAGGCTTTATGGTAAGACCTTAATTAAGGATAGGAAAGTGCTCTAACGGTGCCAGGCTACAACAAAACTAAGGTCGCTTCACTTTTAGTAAAAGTAAGATTATAAGGGAGTGGGAACAGAAGAGGTGAAAAGGTCCCAAGAGTATATTTAACATCTCAGAAAAGTTAGGCTTGGTGGCTAGGAGATGAGGAAACTTTGGGTCACTAAAAACAAAACAAAACAAAAACCTAACCCTTCCACTGCCTTCTTTCCTTCCCCCTTTTATCTAATGATTTTCCTTTTAAATGTTTCATGACAGGAATAGAGGTACTGAACTGCTAAGGTTGCTGCCACCTTTTTGCAGAAATAAAGCTCAAGGCTATGGTATTCTGGGACTTGTACTTTTGTGAGATATTTAGTCCTCCCTTTCAGAGACCACTGGTGCCCCATCAAACTACAAATCCCAGAATTTCATAGCATTGGGTCATTGCAGTTAAAACACTGTCAAATGCTTTAATTCTGCAGTGTGGCAGCAGCCAAAGACATATTTTAACTCCTTAGATGCTGAGTGTTGTTGTGTTTCCAGTACTAATAACAGGGGCACACACATCTAGCATGACAAGATGTAAAGTGACATCTAGCATGACAAGATGTGTCACAGCACACATGTGCCCACAACCTCCAACCAGCCTTCTTTCTGCTCCCCTTTTATCTAATGATTTTGAATTTAAATGTTTCATGACAAGAATACTATCAGAGGTCCTGAACTGCTAATTATTTTTGTAAAAAAAACCACATTATTATTATTATTATTATTACTATTATGCCATTCTTTGTACCAATAAACTCCCAGGGCTGAATATCACTCTCCTCTTTCTCACTTTATCCTCACAGATTGCTACTTTGAGTCCCATTCTGGGGGAAAAGGTACAAATTTAATTAATTAATTAATTAATTCCTGTGAGGGGTAGCTCAGCATGAGAGAGAATGAATAGTCAAAGAATCACTTGGTGCATCTCATGGCTAGGTGAGAACCAAACCCTTTTTAAATCAGAGGTGTCACTGGTAGGGTGCAGGGAATATGGGCCATACTGGGTGACATACTATAAATGGGGTGACACCACTGCTCCCCAAAGGTCCACGGGTGGGTTGAAGTATGGCTCAGTGGGCAGAGAAAGGAGATACATGCATGCACACTCATTCATGGTGAACAATCTAGCACTTCCTTTCTCTGCCCACTGGACTGCATCTCGCCCCATTCTTTTGAGCTGGTTCAGTGGGTAGAGAAAGGTTCATCAGGTTCAGAGCTTGGAAGCAGCAGCATTTTCACTGGCCCCTGAGCTCACCTGGCAGAGGAGCTGGTCTGTTTGGACTGTGCCTGGCAAGGCCACCCCTTTGAGCAGGTTTAATGGACACCAGAGAAAAGAGACACTTGCTCATTCAGTCAGTGATTGAGTGTGCATGTGTCCGTGTCTCTCCTTTCTCCAGCACCTACTGTGCCTATTCAAACAGGTGGCCTTGTCAGACCCAGACCGATGGGGCAGCCATGTCAATGAAGGTGCTGCTGTTGCCACTGCTGCCAAGTTCCAAGCTGTGGGCAGAGAAAGGTCCTCCACAACTGGAGCTCACCAGCATGGTGTGGCACTTTCGCTGGCCCATGAACTCACTTAGCAGCTGGTTTGTCAACAAGGAAGGGACAGGTACAACTGCCACCATGCTGTACCATGTGACAGAGCTTAGAGCCTGGTAGACCTTTCTCCATCCACAGTTTGGAACTTGCAGTCATGGTATAGCAGTGGAGGAGATGGTCCCAAGCTTCCCTGGTGGCTGCTCCATTGGCAGGAGGGGGATAGGTGCTGCAACCACCATGCCACACTGTGCTGCTCAGCTCTGAGCCTGAAGAATCTTTCATCACCTGCAGCTTGGAGCTCGGCAGCAGCAGTGACACAGTGAAGGAGGTAGCCCCTGAACTAACCTGTGACTGCTCCATTGGAGGGTGGGACAGATACCACTGCTCCACAGCAGAGCTAGAGAAAGAAGAGGGGAAAAGGAGTGGACCTGTCTGCTGCTGCCACTGGTGCCGCCACCACCATCCTGCACTGGGTGACGCTAGCCCTAGTGATGTCACTGGTTCAGGTGTTTGTTCCAACCCTAAACACTATGCTACCATGTTTCTCAAATAATTCTGTTTTTGGCATCCTTTCCTCTGCCATGCCACTATACTAGACAAAGAATTAAATCTATTGAGGTTGTCTACTTATACAAGGCAGGTGAAAGGGACTGACTAAAATTTTGGCTCCATCATTTTATAATATATACATAAACAATAGGACCACGATTGTGTGTTCTCCATACCTTCATATCTCAAATAATATGCTGTCAACTTAGCATGAGAGTCACGTAGAGTCAAACTATTGCTGGTTTGCAACTCCCAACATCCTTCATCAGCAAAAAGTAATGGTAAAGAATGCTCAGAACTGGTGTACAGGAAAAGGCTTGCAAGATTTCTACTGCTGCTAGAGCTCCTTGCAGCCAAATGATAATGTATAATGGGGTGGAGGGACAACAAACCCATTTATTTGACAGCAAAGGGTATTGTTGTCCAGGAAAGCAGCCAAACACTGATAACAATGCCCAGATAAGCAAAGAAACACCACTCAGAGTCTGTGGAGTTCAAACAAGCCTATAATGGCAGACTTACAGTCAAAGACAGAGTCCTGTAACAAGGTCTGTGGTCAGTCAGGGTGCAAGCCAAAGGATCAATCCAAGAGCATCATTAAGCAGTCCACGAAGGTCAAGGGTTCTAGTGAAGCAGTATGATCAGGCAGTCCAATCAAAGATCCAAGTCAAGAAGATAAACCGAGAGTCAGAAAACAGAATGTTTTCACCTGGAAACTCAGATAACTTCTGACAAAAGCTCTGGCATCTTTCCCAGGCTTTTATCATCAGCCCTCATTAGTGCAGGTGGGCTTAGATGAGTTGGCATTTTGCATAAAGCCTCCTTGAGCGCTGGAGGCCACACCCTTTTGGATCTTCTCTGGCTAAAGGTAGGTATGTGATTTTCCTCCATGCCCACATTTCTAAAAGGCCCTACTGCCTGGCGGTTTGGCTCCTGGTTATTTACTGGAGCCACAATCTCGACTGGAGCTCTCAGGGTAGAGGTAAGGCCAGGGTCAGAGTCCTCTGGCAGGCTGAGCATGACAATTGTACTTACTTCTTAAGATACATCTACATTATAGCCAAGTCCTCAGAGAACTATTTGTTAGTGTTGTAAATTCATAAAAGGAAAATTGCTGTTTTTATTCACCTTTTCATTTTTGTGTGCACTTGCTATCATTCAAACACTTATTTATGTCAAAACTGAAGGGAAAAGAGCACTAAAACTCTACAGACATCTGGCTGTTTTTGTTTTCTCTTTGTTTGCACAACCTTTCAGTTTCTCATTTTAAAATGTTTCAGCCCCAAAAGGAGTCCGGAAAAATAAACAGAATACATAGGATATACAGTGGGCCCTTGTTATCCGCTAGGGTTTGGTTCCAGGAACCCCCCATGAATAGCAAAATCCGTGTATGCTCAAGTCCCATTAAATACAATGCCATAGCAAAATGGTGTCCCTTATATAAAATATAAAATGGAAAAATGAAGGTTTGAAATTTATACTTTTTAAAAATATTTTCAAGCCGTGGATGCTTGAATCCATGAATAAAAAACCAGTGTATAAGGAGGGCCAACTGTAACAGCATAATTGAGAATGTCCTTGTAAGGAGTCTGGTAAATACGGTGTCCACCATATCCACGGTTCCTGCATCCGCAGAATCAACCATCCACGGCTTGAAAATATTCATCCCAAAAAGGTAAATGAAGTGTTTCAATTAGCAAATACACTTAATTTACAACTAGGAAATATGTTCTATCTCTGTGTGCACATTTGAATGGCAAGGTGTGAGCAACTTTGGTTGCTACTTAATGCACAATGCTTAATGACACGACCAGGCCCTGCCATAACATCACCAGGACCTGTCCCTAGGCATCAGGTTTTGGCCCAAGCACCTCAGGACCTGGGTTGATCCTGAACTGGCAAGCCTATGTCTTGCATTGTTCCTGCTTAATAACTATTATGATTCTTTTCCCCCCTGAAAATAGGCAGTAGGAGATGCAAGGTGAGGACATATCCTTTGTGAAGAAACCTGAGCTTCTGCCAATTTTTTAAACACAGCAGAGAGGGAGATAGGAGTAATTAGTCAGTAGGCCCTTGTATCCACTGGGGTTTTGGTTCCAGGACCCCCAATCAATAACAAAATCCATGGATGCTTAAGTTCCATTAAATACAATGGCATAGTAAAATGGTGTCCCTTATATAAAATGGAAAATAAAGGTTTGCTATTTGGAATTTATACTTTTTTGGAATATGTGATGGGGAGGGAAGACTCATCTATCAGTTTCAACTAGCATGGCCAATGGTTAATAATGATGGAGACTACACTCCAGCAAAATCTGGAGGCCCAGGGACCCCCCACTTCTCACCTATCCAAATCATTGTAAGATTTCATAAGATTTTGACCAGGAAATTCTCTATCGGAGCATATCTTTTTTTTTTTTTTTTTTTTTTTCTATCGGAGCATATCTTTTATAGGCAATATGGCTGAAGTTCTGTGCTCTCATACCTGGTAGCAAGTCACCTTGAACGTAGTGGGTCTTACCTCTGAGTAATCATAGATGGTGTTCTGCTACATCTCATGTAATATTTTGCGCATTTTCTTTCACAAGGCTATTTACAGAGCCATCTTTTGTTTTGGCACAGCAGAGAATTGTTAGGTATTTCAATCTCTTTCTAACTAAACTGATGTATGAGTTTTATTTTTAGACATGAAGACTGGTAAAGGAACTCACCATTATCAAACTCAAAATGGTACAGTGGGTGACAAATAGTTCCCACCAAATGTTGACAGCCAACTGAGCAAGAAAATGTGTTCCCATTAAGAGAAAGGTGCAGTCTAGGACCATTAAATCAATCAGATTGTTGCCCCTGGACAAGGATATAAAACTAATACAACACACAATAAGTCATATTAAAAACAGTTTTAAAAGAAAGCGTAGAAAAAATGAAACATTCACTATTAATTTGTTTGTTCATTTTACTTTTAGACTACTCCATAACCAAAATTATTTTGTGATTTAAACGTGCATAGAAAAAATAGGGCCATATTGTACATTGTCTACTTAGCCACATATACTGTACTTAAGTAACATCTCTGGTTTTACCAGGTATCAGCTGCATCAAATGAAAGAGGTCCACTCTGGTGGCTACTGGGGTAATGTGGGTGATGTTTACAATTATAGCACTATTATTCCACTTTAACTGCCATGGTTGCATCCTGGGGCTTGAAGTCTAGTGTGGCACTATAAATCTCTGGCTGAGAATTTTAAAGACCTCTCCTTCAGTCCCAAGATTCCACACGACAAAGCTATGATAATTAAACTGGAAAAATCACCCTATAATTGGGCAGTGTAAATGGGCCCTAGATCTCTGGGTCCCCCCCCCCTTCCTTTTCAGTTTTTATGTCTGCAGATCTGTCAAGTCCATATCTACAAACATTGTCCTTTTCTTGTCTCCAGAAATAAGTCCTTGCCCAAATCTGTCGGGCTCATTACCTTTTTTAAATTATTATTTGAAGAAACCTTTCCTCTTTTGTCACATATTTTAAAAAACATGTGCATTTTATTATATATTTTTTTCAAAATGTAGGTGCTGGTGAGACGTTCACCCCTGGCTGGACAAAAATGTTATTGTGAGACTTACCAGCGCAACAGGTTCATGCCCAACAAAAAAATCCAGTGAAGGGGAGGAGAGAGGCATGTCAAAGAAAAAAAGCAACATGGGATATACAGTAAATGAAATAAAACATGTATGTGAGAGTCAAGGTGACTCAGCAGAAGCCAATTGGGAACCACACAGGTGTAAATGGTAATACAATTAACAAGTCCTGAATGCCAAGGACAGAGATGCAAGTAGATAATTGGACACACCTGACAATTGTTAAGTGGTCAAGGCTGAGATGATGAAATCACTAATTGTGGGATGAACCAAGAGAACCAATGAGAATGGTGTACACGCCTACTGGGTGGAAACAGACAACAGTGGGTGGTACCATGCATTGACTATAATAATGACTATGGATCCCAATGTATTTTGTGGGTAGTATTAGTGGATAGAGTGGATTGTAGTAGTGGTAGAGTGAGGAGTAGTGTATTGTTGTGGAGCTGTATATACTAGAATAAAGTAGATCTTATATATAAGACTACTGAGTTGTCTGGTGTCTTGGGTGAAGCTACAAGAACCAGCTGGATCCTGAAGAAGGGTGAAGACTTCTGTGGAAGCAAGAGTGAGAAGGCTTGGAGAGTTTGTCAGGGTCTTCAGCCTATTCTCTGTAACTCTGCTAAGCTATAACCACTGGCCAAAACTGGTCAGCGAGGTGCACAACCAGGTGGTGAGTTCGAGCCAGAGGTGAAGAGGGTACCATACTGGTTGTCATACATACAAAAACTGGTTATGCAGAATTTGTTGTAAAGACATTTTGCATAGCACTGCAGGCCTGAAGTTTTGTCAAGGTGATCTCCTGACAATGCTATAAATGCTTGGAGCAAAGGCCATGAATTTTAAATACCCCTCCTTACAGACGGCTTGCCTGCCAACTGCCAAGAGGGACTTGAAATTACAGCCTCAGGACTGAAATGAGATGCTATCCGAGTGTATTGCCATTCTTATGCTAATCTTCATCATGAGGGCAGATAAATATGCCATGTCCCAATCTTGCTATTAAAATGAAAGAGAATTCATTTTTGTGTTTCTTCTTTCATTCTCATCCTAGCATTCACAATCAGTATGAAATGCCACTAAACTGGTGGGGGGCCTCATAGATTTTTGTTCTCACTGTCTGGTTTCAGTCACTTTGGCACCCAAGACTGCTAGAATAGAAAATAGGATGCCATTAATCCAGGCTAGCAGTATACCAGAGCTAAACAAGTGGGACACTGCTGCACGCCAGCTGTCCCAGTTTGGCAAGGATCCTCTGTTGTCCCATTTTTTCAGATACTTTTAAAATGTCCCAGTTTCTTCCCCATCCTCCCACTTTCTCTATTTGTCTTCAGCTTACATCAATTGCTGCAGAGTTTGAAGTGCAAAAGTAGTCTACACTCAGTTAATTCTGCAGGAGGGGAAGAGAGGAGGGGATAGCGTTTCATCCTTCCCAGTAGGCTCAAGCCAAAGCAAACTGCTGCAGCCCCTCCTAGTTTATGTGTTTTTCTTCTTTAATATCTTTTGCATCTTGATCACCACCTGATATTGCTTGGCCATGTGTTCTGATTTTCCTTTGTGAAATCTTAGAAGGTATTATGTTGTGCTGTGGAATACATCAGTTCAGACTGCCAGCCAGCCAGCCAGCCACATTCTCATTAGTTACTCCATTCCACTTTCTCTACTCCATTTTCATTTTTTTTTTCCTTTCTAGAGACATAATTCTTTGGATGCTAAACATGTTCACTACACACTGGGATGTATATCATGACTCTCATGATCAATTTTAAAATGTTTTTTTCTGTTTCCACAAACATTGGGTTTGCTTCAGGCTAAAGATATTCTTCTTGTGCACGAATGGTGCTACTTTATCTACATAAGGATTCATGCTCAAAGAATGAGTTCTCTATTGGTATATGTATAGTATAGACTTGGTTCAGAATGCAATTGACCAGAAATAGTAATGTAAACAATCAGGTTGGCATAGTGTTCAATAAAACCATAGAGACCGTCCATCATTAGATGACCTTGGCCACCACATTACACAAGTGTGAGGATAAAAATGGATGGAGGGGGGAACGTGTATGGTTTTCTGCACTTCTTTGAAAGATAGCAAGGTTCCTGCACCATTGATATTTGCATAGAAGAAGGAATTTCAGAAGACTTACCATAAAGCAGGGTGAGAACTGGGCAATATGTTACATATTGTTGAAGTGCAGCTCTCAGTATTTCTCCCCATGAGCAGTGCAGAACAGGGATGCTGGCACCTGTAGTTTAGCAGTTGGTGGGCTGTGCAATTCCCCATTAGTCCCATGGAATCAACAGAGACTTGGTAAATCAGCACTTAGGTATGCTCCACTGATTCAATTATTCTCTACTACAACTGGATTTAGTCCTTTTCCTCCTCCTTTTGTTACATACTACACTGGGCCTTTGGTATCCATTGAGGTTTGGTTCCAGAACCCACCATGGATACCAAAATCTGTGGATGCCCAAGACCCATTATATACAATGGCATAGTAAAATAGTGCCCCTTATATAAAATTGTTTGCTTTTTGGAATTTATAACTTTTAAAAATATATTTTCAAGCTATGAGTAGTTGAATCCTTGGATTAAAAAAATCCATGGATACAAAAGGCTGGTGTTAGATGTCCGATATGACATTCTCTAGATATCTGACTTATTACTGGGTAGCACATATTTTCAGCGTGGAGGGGAGAACAGAGAACCGTGTAGGGGAGTAAAGAGGTTAATTTCCAGTCTGTCTTTCCATTTTTTGTTTATTTATTTATTTTGGTGCTAGAACATCTGCTTCTCCTACTGCCCCAATAGCCTATGATAACATAGGATGAGGGACACACAGGAGTGCAGTCAGGGCTGACCCTGTCATGAGGCAGAGTAAGAAAACTGCCTTAGGTGGTAGATACTTCAACTGGGACAATGGCAGAGAAGCCTCCCTACTGGTAATTCTTCCATTACAGAATGGAACTGGGTCTATCACACAGCTTGGCTCATCTGTGTGTTGCCCTATCTATTTTCCAGGGTTACTGTAAGATTCAACTGCCAAGCCAGTTGGCTTCTGTATGTGGAATAGAGTGGGGTGCCATTCTGTTTTTCCCTCTGGCAGCAAATTGTCTTGGGCTGCACCCAAGTGCAGCATATGGAGCTTTGGAATCTCCTAGAATACAACTGTCAGTGTTATATGCAGACTGGCATGCTGACCTGTTTAAATAGCTGTGAATATATGGCTGCAGAGAAGAATTTCACAAGTTCCGTCATTTCCCTTTCAAGAAACTCTCTGAGCTATGCCCATTCCCCTGAACTCATTTCTGACAACATGGAGAAATGTATGTGTCTCTTTCCTGCTAGTGGCATTATAAATGGTAATGAGGAAATAACATTACTGTCAAAGTATAGCTCGCTGCTCTCTCCATTACCATAAATTTCTGGGGAAATGACCTTTAATAACAGCATGATGGGGAAGTTAGTTGCATTAGTAAAGTTAGACTCCAAACTACATGCATGGATTTTAGAAAAGAATTCCCTGTGTGGGTAGTCCTAAACACCTATTAGGGTTTAGAATCGAAACAAAAATTGACGCCAGACTCCCAATGGGCCCACATTCAAATCTTAACATCCAGGCTACATCCTGGGACATAGGAATGCAGGAAGAACCATGCTGGATCAGGCCAAAAGGCTATCCTCATCCTATCTCCCATAGTGGCAAAGTGGATGCTACATGAAGCCCACAAGTCGCATATGAACTCAATAGCACCCTCCTCTTCCTATTCCCAGTGTTTACCGGGGTAATAGATAGTATCGCTCCTGAGCGTCCTTACCAGCCCGCTTCAAACAGAAGACCCTGGTATACAAGAGACCTACGCCAGATGAAGCGGCATGCGCAACGACTAGAGCGTTACTGGCAGAAACATCAGCACATATCTGACAAGACACTCCATGAGAACATATTATGTTCCTACGGAGTGGCAATCAGTGCAGCAAATAATTCATTCAATGCTGCACGGATTGCGTCGGCGGAGTCTCGTCCAGCAGAGCTGTTCAGGGTGGTCAGGGAATTAACTCAAGTACCGACCACTCTGAACCCTTTATTAGAACCAACTACGGCCTGCTGTGACGCTTTCAACGATTTCTTCGCCAATAAAATCTCTCAGATAATGGCTGATCTTGATCCCTGCTTTTTGACAGAATCAATAAGAGAGGTATCCAGTGACTCTGGAAACAAAGTTATTCTGGATCAGTTTGAGTCTGTAAGTACTGATGACGTGGACAAGCTCCTTGGAAGTGTAAGGAAAACAACGTGCGCTCTCGACTCTTGCCCCTTCTCTTAGTTGATTGTTCAGGGAGGAGATGCAATGAAAACACCATTACATCTTATTATTAATGCATCTCTTCGGGAGGGTATATTCCCAATGGCCTTGAAACAGGCAATAGTAAGACCGATCTTGAAAAAACCCTCCCTTGATCCCCTACTGAGAAACAATTATAGACCAGTTTCTCTTTTACCATTTCTGGGCAACTGAGAGGGCAGTTGCCTCCCAACTCTAAGCTGTCTTGGAGGAAACTGATTATCTAGACCCATTTCAAACTGGCTTCAGGGCGGGATACGGAGTTGAGACTGCTATGGTCGCCTTAGTCGATGATCTTCGTCTGGGCATCGACAGGGGAGATGTTACCTTGTTGGTGCTCTTGGACATCTCGACGGCTTTCGATACCATCGACCATGGTATCCTTCTGGGACGCCTGGGGGAATTGGGCATCGGAGGCACTGCGCTCCAGTGGTTCCGATCCTATCTCTCGGGAAGGTCCCAGATGGTGAGGCTAGGGGATTGCTGCTCCCGTAAAAGGGAGCTAACATCGGGCGTCCCACAGGGTGCCATTTTATCCCCTATGCTGTTTAACATCTACATGAAGCCGCTGGGAGAGATCATCCGGAGACATGGGGCTCAGTGTTATCAGTATGCTGATGACACCCAGATATACCTTTCCATGTCTCCGACTGACACAGTGACTAAGGATGGCATCTCTCCTCTGGATGCCTGCCTGGAGTCAGTAATGGGTTGGATGAGGGAAAACAGGCTGAATCTAGAGAAAACAGAGGTACTCATGATAGGTACCCCAAGTCCAGGCAGGGAAATTTGTCATCCAGTCCTAGACGGGGTTAGCCTCCCCCTAAAGGACAAAGTGCGCAGTCTGGGAGTACTCTTGGATCCATCCTTACAACTGTCATCCCAGGTGGATGCGATGGCCAAGAGTGCTTCAAGGACCTTGAAATGGTAGTACATGCACTGGTAACCTCTCGGTTAGATTTCTGTAATGCGCTCTACATGGGGCTACCTTTGTACCAAGTCCGGAAGCTTCAGTTAGTGCAAAATACAGCAGCCAGATTGGTCGCTGGAACATCTAGGGCAGATCATATAACTCTGGTATTAAAATCTCTTCACTGGCTGCCCATTAGCTTCCGGGCCCAATACAAAGTGTCGGTTATTACCTATAAAGCCCTACATGGCTTGGGCCCGAGCTACTTGAAGGAGCGTCTTCTCCCACATAATCTGCCCCGCACTCTCAGAACATCAGGGAAATTCCTATTAGAATGTCCGAGAGTGAGACTGACAACAACTCATAAGAAGTCATTTACATCGACAGCACCTACTCTCTGGAATAATCTTCCTGTTGAAATCCGAGCCTGCTCCATTTTGGATGCTTTTAAAAAGGCTCTGAAGACACATTTATTCCGACTGGCATATCCGTCTGACCCTGTGTAGGAATTATTCTTGATAGACTTGCATATCAGTGACCGAAAAAAGCAGTCGCCACACTGCAGGGGCAGACTGCTTTGCCGCAGTAAGTGGCAAGAAACTACAAGCCTCAGCGTTCCCTGGGGCTTGTCCGGCTCCCTATTGGCCAATGGGGCCGGAAGGGGCGGCCCTTCTGGTCCAGGGGTGGCGCTCTGGGAGCTGGACTTGTTGGTGCGGGGCTTCCGGTCCTCCAAGGCTGCCCATTGATGGGCTCGGCCTTGGGGGCGGGGCCCCACAATCTGACACAGAGGTGAGGGGCCGAGCAGTATATATATCTCCCCTCAGTCGGCGCTTGGCTCCGAACAGGCACGGAGCGAAGCTTGGAAGGGAGGTAGCCTCGAGCTTCTCCCTTCCATTGGGCTTGCCTGGCCAGGGTTGGCGGGGTGGTGCGGTTAGGGGAGGCGTCCTCCCCGGATCCCCATTCCGTCAGGCCGATTTGCCTTGGCCCACGGTCCTTTTGCCGACCACCCCCGCGGCCTTGGGAGGAGCCATTTTGGTGAGTGCCCCTACACCTTGTGGGCCACTTAGGTGCGAGGTGCCGTTGGGGCCTTCTTCCTAGGCCTCATTTTGGGCTGCAGTTTTGGCGGGAGCCGCCATTTTGGTTTCTATTTTGGCGGGAGCACCATTTTGTTTTTCGGGTTTTTGGCGGGAACGCCATTTTGCAAGCTCTAAATTGGCGGGAATCGCCATTTTGGTTCATTTGGGCCTTGAGTCACCTCCTTCCATTATTTAGGGGTTAGGTGCTGGACTATTTGTTTTTCATAATTGCCTTTTACACTTATTGTGGGAGGCTTTTGTCTGGTCAGTTGTTATTGGCCAAAACCTTGTTGGAATCTACAGCCTTTTGTTCTTCTGCACATTTTAGTGCTGTTTTGCTTGTGGACCTGCCTTTTCTCTTGTTTGCCTTTTCCTACTACTACCAATATGCCTCCTATGAGGTCCAAGAGGATTGCAGTCCGTAAGGCCAGGTCTCTTTCAGACTCTCTTGTTATGTCTGGCCGGTCCCAGGCTTCTAGCCTTGTGTCTCCCATGCACACATCGGCTGATGTGGACTTGGACAGCGAGTCTGATCGTCACGAACCGGGCCGTCTCAGCTTGCAGTTTCTGCTGGGATGGATCCTGCTGCAATTGCCAACTTATCCAGATCCATCACGGATTTCATCCAACAAGCAGTTGGTGCTGGCCGGTTGCCTAGCTCTTCATCGCCTGCCATTCCAGTGCCCCAGTCTAGCCATCGGTGTGCCAGAGCATCGGAGCAGCCCTCTACCTCTTCGGCTAGTCAAGACCCACAGTCGTCCGGAGCTACGTCTCGTCGCCAGGCCGTACAGCTTTCCAGTTCTTCCAGCTCTTCTAGTTCCAGTTCGTCGTCGTCTTCATCGGATGATGATGACCCTTCTGGTGTTTCAGCAGCACAACGGCGCAGAGAGAGGAAGAGAAAGCGTAAGGCCAAGAAGAAGAGATGAAGAGCGCGCAAGGCTGGTTAAACACAATCAGCAGCTGCAGGTGGTTCTCTACCTGATGTGCCAGTGGGGAGGGATGGTTTTTGGGTTGAGCATGCCATGGTTCCGGGTTTGCCTCGGTGGGCCATTAAGAAGCGGGCTTGGCGACCTGGTTTGCAAGGTGTTTGGGTGGATTCACTTGCATCTGAGTTCCCGGTCTGTTCTCCTGGAGAACGCCCTCCAGGAGCACATTTGTCCGAGAAGATACGTAACAGCATTTTGAGAGGTTGCTACGTAGACGTTTTCACCCTTCTTCAACCTAAAGGAAAAGAGGCTGTTGCTGTTACTTCTACAAAAAAGATTAGGCATGAGCCTAAGGTTGGTCCTGCTGAGCCTACTTTTTCTAATTGGTTAGAGGGCTATACCATCTTTGCGGCTGTGGTCTCCATGGCCTTCTCTGAGCGTGCTTGGCACCTTCTTAGTCATCTTTTAAACGTTCAGCGTGCCAGGGCTTTTGCTGGAGATGCAGCTGCTATTGCCTACGATGCCGCATTTCGACAACATGCCTCTCAGAACTCTCGTGAACGGTGGGGCCTGCTTCATCACGAGATTTGGCTTTTGGAAGTGGGCACGTCTGCGAGGCTCAAGGGTCCTCAAAAGGGGCCTGTGAGAAAGGACTCAAAGTTTTTGTCTTGTTGGGATTATAATTCCAGTCGTTGTACATGTGTCCATTGTAAATATGAGCATTGTTGTTCAATTTGTAGAGGGTCTCACCCAAAAACTTCCTGTTCCCGTCCGGCACAAGCATCCCAACCCTTTCGAGGGGGGCGCCCTGCTTCTTCAACCACCGGAAAGGGCGACGGGGCCGGAGGGTCAGTTGCTGGTCAAGCAGGGAGCCATAAATGATCGGGTTGACACTCCCAATGTTTTTTCTTTAGCCTTTTCTCCTGTCAAACCCAAGGCTCTTATTCCTTTGTTGGAAGCATACCCTAATAAGCAAGCTGCTTCTTATCTGGCCAATGGTTTTTTGTTTGGATTCAGGATCCCTGTTTCTGGCCAATTGTCATATCAGTTCCCTGAGAACCTGTTATTTGCTAGAGCCATGCCTGAGGTACTCGGTGTAAAGATCAATAAAGAGATCCAGGCTGGGCGTGTCGGTGGCCCATTCCCATATCCTCCTTTTGACAATCTGCATATTTCCCCTTTGGGTGTGGTGCCTAAAAAGGCTCCGGGTGAATTCAGGATCATCCATCACCTTTCTCACCCACCGGGTTCATCTGTCAATGATGCCATCCCCGATGAGCTTTGCTCGGTAAAATATGCCTCCTTTGATCATGCAGTTCAGTTGGTCAGGGCCTGCGGCTCCGGGGCTCTGATGGCCAAGTGCGACATTCAGTCAGCTTTTAGGCTCCTTCCGGTTCACCCGGACGATTTTCATTTTCTTGGCTTTCAATTTGAAGGTCAATTTTATTTCGACAAGGCCATGCCTATGGGGTGTTTGATTAGTTGTTCAGCTTTTGAGACTTTCAGCACCTTTTTGGAGTGGGAATTAACACGCAGGGCCTCTTCTTCCTCGGTTACTCATTATCTGGACGATTTTATGTTTGTGGGACCTGCCAATTCCAATGTGTGTATTGATTTATTAAATACATTTTCTTCCCTAGCAACAGAAATTGGGGTTCCGCTGGCTGCTGACAAGACGGAGGGTCCGTCCACGTCCATGTCTTTCCTAGGAATCCAGTTAGATTCAGTCAAAGGTTTTTCTGCATTACCTCATGCAAAAATTGTGACATTATGCGAGCTATTGGAGCATGCCCTTCAGGCTTCCAAGCTCACTCTTAGAAAGGTGCAGTCTCTGTTGGGCCATCTTAATTTTGCCTGCAAGGTGGTGGCTCCTGGCAGAGCCTTTTGTGCTAGGTTAGCCAGGTCCTTAGCAGGTCCTAGGTTGCTGCACCATCACATCAGGATTTCTAAAGGTATAAAAGATGACCTTCGTATTTGGCTCCAATTTCTAAAAAGCTTTAATGGTACTGCCATTTGGCAGAGGACCTAGCACATTAAGGATTCCTTGCAGGTTCATTCAGATGCAGCTGGGAGCATCGGTTTTGGTTTATTTTTCAAAGGCCATTGGTGTGCTGAACGATGGCCTGAGGCTTGGCAAGGGTCAGACATTCTTAGGGACATGACATTCTTGGAATTTTTTCCCATTGTTGTGGCCGTTCAACAATGGGAAAAGAGAGTGCATTTTTGGTGTGACAACCAAGCTGTGGTGGCAATTATAAATAAGCAGTCAGCAAAATCCCCGAGGGTCGTGGGATTGTTAAGAAAATTTGTGTTGTGTTGTTTAATTAACAATATTTCCTTTCTAGCTCAACATGTTCCAGGTTTAGATAATGGCATTGCTGACACAATTTCTCGTTTTCAGTTTCAGCGCTTTCGACAATTAGCCCCACAGACAGACCTTCAGCCTACCCTATGTCCTGCTTCCATGTGGGAGGTTGGCTGTCAGAAATAATGGAAAGGATTCTCGATTCCATTGCTCCTTCCACTCTTAAAACTTACAAAAATGCCATAAGAAAGCTTGCAGATTATTTTCAAGACTCTGGAACTCAACATGTGTGGCCTTTGACTACTGAGGTGGTTTTGCGTTTCCTAGTTTGGCTGCGCCATAAGAATGTAGCACCTAAGACCATGTCCATCCATTTGGCTGGCATTTCATTTTTTTCTAAGGCTGGGGGATTTCCAGATCCATGTGCCTCTTTTTTGGTTAAAAGGGCTGTTCATGGTTGGAAACGTGCTTATTCCTGTATTAAGGATACTAGACGCCCTATATGTTTACAACTGCTTTGTAATATTTGTGCCACCCTCCCGGTTGTTTGTTCATCAAAATATGAAGTTCAGCTGTTCAGTGCTGCATTTTCAGTAGCATTTTTTGGCGCCTTTCGCTTAGGCGAGATAGTTGCAGGGTCCAAGAGCGATTTATCTGGCAGGGCACTGTGTGCTTCTGATCTAACATTTTTAAAGCATGCTGTATCTATAACTTTGTGTCGCTCCAAGTGCGACCAGTTTGGGGTTGGCCAGAATGTTTTGCTACGTCGTTTTTGTGGCTCCCCGGTGTGGTGCTCGGAATCTTGAATCAGCCAATCAGGAGCCAGAGACTCTGAACCAATCAGAGGCCGGCTGGAGCTATAAAGATTCGGAGGCAGTTGAGAAGGGAGTGAGAAGTTGGAGGGGATTGGTTGAGTGAGGTTGGGAAAAGACTAGTCCCGAGGAGGGCTATAGTCTTGAAGTCTCTGAGGGGACAGTGTGTTAAAACGAGTAAATTTGATCTTTTAGACCAAGGGAAGGCCTAAAGATTAGGAAAAGGGTCGCATCTGATATAAGAGTTTCTGTAAACCTCTGCAATTGATTGATTAAGAGACAAGTTCACAACAGCTTATTATTGACAATCTTTTATTCTGTTCTGTTTCTAAAATAAACTTATTTTATTGATTTATAATCAATCTGCTTGGCCTAAGTGATGAGTTTTTGAACACGCTACCAACTATATATTTGAGGCTAGAGATTTAAAATTTTGTTACCTCATCATATAGAAGGAAGATTGTTACACCCGGTTTGTCTGGTTAAAGCTCTCTGACTCGTTTGGGATGTTAAGCCTTTGGTGGCCAATTTTCTGTTTATCCATGTTAATGGTTCTCCCCTCACTAGATATCAATTTGTTTCTGTGCTGAGAATGACTATTACACGTCTGGGTCTCCCTGCCAGGGAGTTTGGTGGCCATTCGTTTCGTATTGGTGCTGCCATTGCTGCGTCTAGGGCTGGCTTGCCTTCAGTTGACGTCAAACGTGTGGGTCGATGGAGATCAAAGGCCTTTGCTGGTTATGTTCGCCCACATTTGGATCAATGTGGCGGCCATTAAATCTCTCTTGGCAGGGTTGGCGGCAGGCCTTCTGAGTAGGCCTTTGTGGCGGCAGCATAGGCCAGGATCTGAATGTTGGTGGTACCAGGGCTATGGAGTTCTGGTTTGGGAGTCACAAGGTACCCGGGGGCGATGAGCGAGGGCGTTTGGCCATTGCGAGGGCCAGAACGCAGGTGCGCCTCCCGGTGACTAGGGGCTTTGTGAATGGGGGAACACAAGGCATGGTTTGCGCTCAAGCGGTGTTCCTTAGCCCCTAGGTCATCCCAAGCACCGGGTAGGGACCCGGCTTTGGATAATCAAACAACAGCGGGTTGTTTGATTGCACAGATCCTGACCTTATGCTTTGTGCCAACCCTACCAATGGTTTAATAAAGTTGTGGCCTTTCTCCCATGTTGGTGTTCTGTGGTTATTTTCTGACAGCACATACAAGGCAAAGACTCTTGGCTGTATGTTTTTATGTATTTTGAGAATTGTGGTTTTTATCTTTAATCTGTATATATTAACATTCTTGTTGTACACTGCTTTGATCACTGGAAAAGCGGTATAGAAACAAAGTTTTATTATTATTTTATTATTATTATTTAAGGAGCAGCAAGATCCAGAGAAATGAAAAGGAAGTCAAAGCCTTGAAATGAAAACATGTCATGATTTTGAACAATTCAGGTTCTGCTGTGCAGACTTTCCTCTTTGTTGAACTACAAGCCAAGATGTGGTGTGTTGTTGTTTTTTTAAGTTGTTTTTTAACTTAGATTTGAACTTTGCATACCATAAAAAAGGAACTATCAGTGCAGAGATGGAAGGAAAGGGAAGGAAAGATGGGGAGCCAAGCACATTTTGTACCAGTAGCTATAAAAATATTCATATTCAACTCTCTAATTTTGGCAGCACATGATGTATTGCCGGCATTAATCTATCGAGTTATGGCATTTTGAAACTGCCAGAGTCATATAATTATCTTTTGTAAACAGGTATTTTCTAAGGATACATTGATCTAGCACACTTTGTGATTATTTATCAGGTAGCTCCCTTTTCTCACAGCATCTAATAACAACAATAAAGAAGACCATCCTCTCATGATCCAAATGCCCAAACTCCAGAACTACTCTTTAGAATCGCTTTAATGGAGAGTATTTATAAAAGCAAAAGGAAGCAGATTTGTCTCCTCTGACACTATGAGACTAACATAAAGATTTCCTTTCCAAGCTTCTTGAATGGTGAATATAATAGGACTGTGTACTTCACAAATACCAGAATAGATCCACTGGGCGCTGGTAGCTTCTTTGCTAGAGGAAAGATCAATTCTGGGTTTTAAAACTATTTCATACTACACAATTATAACACTATGAATTCATGTTTACTGTTGAGGCTGTAATCTGTGGAATCCTGGGGTAGTTTGGGGAAGCTCTAGTCTAGAACTCCCTGTTTGAAAATAACCCTCCCTAAACCACAAGTCTCAGAATGTAATTGGACAGAACCATGGCAGTTAAAGTGCTATCAAAGTTCTATAGTTGTGTCAATGCAAAAGAGATGTTAGTCTGTGAAAGAACAAAAGGAACCATTTCAGTCTTATTCCACAAATAGATTCAACCCCTTGGATAGCTCCCTTGAAAATCAAACTAAAATCCTACCCCATGACATGGGAACCAGTGACTACTCACGAACATGGGCCCATTCATACTACACAGTTATATTCAAGTGAAACTGCCATAGTTCCATCCTTTGGGATCCTAGGATTTGTAGGTTGGTGAGAAACTAGAAATCTCTGGTTGAGAATTCTAAAGGCCCCTCCCTAAAACTCCATGAACTTCCCAAAATCTTCTCAGGCACTTTGGCTAATTTACAGAAAAGACAAAGAAAGATATAATTTAGTAGGGAGAGGGAAGAACCATTCTCTTAATAATAGACATAATTTTTGCATGGTAAATTGCTCAGGGTTTCCTCTGCCAATATCAATCTACATAAACTGCACAAATACTGATAGTTGCCTATACACTGGTGAGCAAGTGCCCAAGGAAGTAGGCAGTTAGATTGCAAGAGTTGTTGAGTAGTTAGTCCACTCCAGGTCAGTCACAGGTTATCTGCGCAAGATGAAGAAAGAAACATGAAGGTGGCCATCAGCCAGTCCAGAAGTCATTGCAGCAGGTCAGTAGTCCAGATGCACGAAGTCAGCAAGGAGTAAATATGGTTGTAAAAATGTAGCCAGTCCAAGGTAATAAAAACAGGAACAGTAGAGAGTACTGACAGTCAACAAGATAAAAAGATTGTTATCACCAAAGTTGTGGGGGAACTGATGGCATGTTTATAGGCAGCCCCTTCAAGGCTACAGGTGTCTAATTAGGTCCGCATCTACTGCTTAACAGTAATTGGTATGGCTATCTTTCTCTTTGTTGTTCAGTAAAGGATGGGGGCATGTCTTCTTCAGCTTCTTCAGCCTCTGTCTTCTCTTGCAGGAGTGCAGGTTCCCCCACTACCTCTGGCCCTAGCTCCCTGGACTCAGAGAGGGCTAGTTTACACATAAGTTTACTATGTGAATTGGTGACACATTTGTATTGACAGTTAATTCTCTTCACGTTCCTGTGCAATTTTTCATCTAATCACCTCTATTCATCCTCCCTCTGCTGAAAATGCACACCCATCTGAATGCATGTGAAGGCAGATGGCCACATGTGCAATAATGCACATTTCTTCAGATTTCAGTAGATACTCTGGGAAAATCTGCAATGCTTTTTTCAATGGAGTATAAAGAATTTTTCGAGGGGGGGGGCACACCAAGCCCCAACTCCTGTGGATCACATGTGGCTGGATCACATGTGGGCAGATCACATTCTATTTGACTGGAATGAGGAATATTTAAATGTGTGAACTAGCCCAGAGAGTTCATTATCAGAAACTGCAATCTGCCGCCTCCTCCTCTTTGTCTGAATTGTCCAAAGTTATGATGGATGGTGTCGTTCGTGTTCAGCAATTATTAGGTGGTGTAGAGATACATCTCTTCAAACCGACAGCAGTGGCTTTGCTGGAACAGAATCAAAAACTGGGACGCCACAGTAGTGGAATGAAAGGAGACAAAGGTCCAAAACACACTGCAGAAATAATCCAGTTTGAGACTACTTTAACTGCTCTTGCTCAATGCTAGGGAATTCTGGGAACTGCAGTTTTATGAGACATTTCGCCTTCTCTCTCAGAGAGCTCTGGTGCCATCACAAACTACAATTCCTAGGATTCCTTAGCTTTGAGCCAGGGCAGGTAAAGCAGTTTCAAACTGGATTATTTCTGCAGTGTGTTTTGGCCCAAAGTCCCACATGTTGTGTGATGTTCCAAAATTCATTTATTTTTCGAAAAGCCCAATGCGTTTCAGTCTTATCACCAACTGGCCTTCTTCAGGGGCTATTATCAGAAATTTCTGGAATTGCAATCTGCACTCTCCTTTAAAGTGGGCCTTCTAAATATTAGCAAGAAGGCCAATTTTGATAAGGCCAAAACGCATTAGGCTTTTTAAAAAATACATTTTTGGCCCATCATGTGGGGCTTTCTCTCCTTTCATTCCTCTGCAGTGGTTTTGCAATCATGAAGGTACTAAATCCAATTTGGATTTTACCCTGAATATTAAAGGTGCTACCCAAGATGCTGAACCTATAGGGGTAAGGTTCAGTTCCTTTTTTATCCCATTAAAGTTCAGACTAAAATACAGAACAAACTCATGGCTTCACCACGTTTATTGCAGACTGGCTTTTCAAATTGTTTTGCTTGTTACTGAATATGGTGATGATTTTAATTGACTAAATCAATTTTTAATCTCAAGTAGATTGTTGTTGTTAGCTGCCTTCAAGTTGACATATTGAAATCAATGGGACTTGCACAAGTGATGATTTAACAAATCCTAGTCATTTCTATGGGTACCCCTGTAGAACTATGTTTGGATTTAACTGTTTTGTTTTCAGTTTCTTTTTGTGATGTTTGTTAGCATTAATTGTAATAAATATTTCGGTTGTTGTTTTTGTTTCTAAGAACAAAAGTTGACTCCAGCTTCTGGCAACTATATCTTTGGGTTTTCTTGGCCAGATTTATTGCTGTCCATCTAGGCTGAGAGAGTAAGACTTGGCCAAGATCACCCAGTGGGTTTCCACAGAAGAACAGAGATTTGAATCCTTGTCTCCTTATCCCAATGCAACACTCAAACCACTATGGTTGAATCTGCACTGCAGAAGTAATACAGTTTGACACTACTGCCACAGTTTCATGAATCTTGGGATTTGTAGTTTGTTGTGAAACCAAAGCTCTCTGACAGAGAAGGCTAAATATTTCACAAAACTAGAAATCCCAGAATTCCATAGCACTGAGCCTTGGCTGCTGAATTGGAATCAGCCTACAACACACTGACTCTCAAATATTTAGTATTATTTATGTAGACCACTTCAAGCTAAATATATAGGTAATCAGTCTGTACTTTGTTATTGTTGGAAGATTTTAACATTCTCTCTTTCCTCTCTTCCGATTTTTGTTTTCTAGAGCTAGACCCTAACAGGCTTGGCTTTTATATTTATATTTCAATATTTTTGTTTCCTAAACAAAGGTTGAAGTCTTAGGAAACTTGAATTGCCCAACAGTTATGTCAGGAAATGGTGCATAGAGAACAGCCTACTTTGTCAGATGCAACTCAGCACCACTGTGTGACACTGGAAAAAGTGCAACCACTAGCATGTTGATACAAGTTAGGAGCTGAACTGGGTTATAATGTGCTAATTTTAACACCCAGAAGCTTAAATAGTGTGATTATAAAGTATAAAGGATTATAAAGCAGAAAACTGTGTAAATGAGTGCAATATGATGCATCAACAGAATTTTGGCCAGAGATTCACATGTCACAAATTTATCCCATGTACAGTCTTGGAATATCCCAAACTAATTCTGAAGAAATAAATGGTGCCTCTCTTTACCTGCATTTTCTGAACTGGATGGCCAGACAAACAGACATGTACTCTTGAGAATGGGAAAAGGAATGCCTCATTTCTCACCTGTGAGTGAAACCTTATTTGGAACAGTTTTCTTTTTATGAGTTTTTAAGTCTGTAGATATTGTTTGCCAAGGGGCTCCAAATTAAGATTTATCTGGCTTTTTATTCAAATCAATAATCCTCAGATGTAGTTTTGATTCATTATTCTCACATGGTCATTTTAATTTAATTTATTTAATTTTTGTACTAGAGAAACAAGGAGAATCAATAAAGAATTGCAAGGACACTTATTTTTTAACAATGTTAAACAAAAGCAAAACACAAACAAGCCAAAACCATCTTCAGTAAGTCTCAATTTATAGCAGCACTACCAAATGCCTTTGCACTGCAAATTGTTTCTTTCAATTTTTTCATTCCTTTAAATCTATTTGAAATGTACGTCTGTATTATTTTTACATGCTTTTATTTTTATATAGACAGAATATCCATCTCAGTTTTCTAACAGTCCCAATAAGAGAGTAGCCTCAAAGAGAGGCTCTGAAAAAATAATTTAGCAAAGTGTTTTTTTATGGGTGTAGTCAATCTTAGCAAAGATTCCAAGTATCTGAGTTGTTTTGTTTGGTTTGATGGAGTCCGCTTCAGGTTACCTTAATCAGAAACATTTGAGCAGATTTGGTTTCATCCAGCAGAGGGCAAAGGTGCATGCCTGCTGCCCATGGTAGTAGCGCATGCCATTAAATAACTAGCAAATTCTCTCATTCACCTCTCTGTATGTGCACATAAGCAAGCGAGCAAGAGAGAAAAGAGACATGGATGGAATTTCCTATCTTGTAAACAGGCAGATGATCGGAAATGTGCATATTTCTGAGGAATTCTGTGTATTTCCACATATCTTTGGTTAAATATAATTTATTTATTTTAAAAAAATAGAATCCTAGGGTTGGAAGAGATCACAAGCACCATCCTAGTCCAACCCACTGCCATGCATGATGCTAGCTGGAATCCTTACACTTATTTAACTAAGTAACGTCTCCTGGATAGACCTCCCAAAACCTGATGGAAACATCATTCAGCCATGCTCTGATCATCAAGAGAATGGCCCTCCTTCTCCCTAGTTAGCTGATAAAAAAGTTGGGGGAGGAATCATAATTGTGACAATAGTGCCAAAATTGTGACTATGCAGCCGTCCCTTTACTGTCTGGATTGGTGCCATGGCAACCTCACGCTGTGGCCCTGATTATTATTATTATTATTAACCTTTATTTATGAAGCACTGTAAATTTACACAGCGCTGTACATACAATCTTTTTATCTGGCCTCTGGAGGGCAGAAAAAGGAGCCGCAAAAAGCGGCTCCTTTTTACAACCTCCAAGGGAGCCATAGCCATGGTGGCACAGCTTTATGATGCCCCTTTGGCACTGCATCATGCAGATGCAGCGCTGTAGTCGTGCCAAAATGGTGCCCTCCACTCACAGGCTGGCACAAAGTGCCAGTCTGTACAGGCCCTAAGTTGTAAGTGTGAATACAAAACAATTACATTAGGTAACTGTTTCCAGCTGATTTGGGGGTGATTTTTCACTTGAAAATGGTCCCAGATATAAGAAAACTGCTCACAAATGTGATGGCTTAACTTTCCCAACCCCCCAGAACCTGACAAAGTTCCTGTTTTCAACCAGAACTGGCTCAAAATGGTGACTGAAAGTGACTTGATATCATTTCTGGCATGTCATGATGCACCAGTTGTGAGGAGCATATACAAAACTTAGTCCCTGACCCCTAGGACATTTCCCACTCAGAGATGCATGGCTAGACAGATGTTGAGTCTGTGCGCTTGCTTGTGTATCTGCATTCATACATCATTGGAGAGTCTTTCCCATCCTTTAAGTGTTCCTTGTTGTGAAACCTATAGCATCTTTTCTCCTTTTAAAACCTATTTCTTAGCTCTCTGCATGTGTCATAACTAAAAATTTTGCAAAATACATTTTGGATCACTTACAACAAGACAACTTTGGATTTAAAGAGTAAAAGAACACCCTAACATTCTTTTACAAGCCACTTTGTGAATGACTCTTGCTATAATGTGAATTTTTCTGCCTCTCAGGGAAAGTGTTGCAAGATTACCAGAATAAATTCCCCCAAATTGCTCATCCTCCTTTAACAACAGCTTTCAGATATTAATGAATGAAGCTAGCAGGATCCTTTAAAAAAAATAAAAAAATACTGTCTGTTCTTGAAATAGAAGGCTTTTTGGATCTAAGAACAGAACTGAGGAAGGAACTGAATTCTGATTCCCTTCAACTTCAGACAACCTGCTCAATGGTGGAGGGGCGATAGAATCCCCACCCTTAACTTAGGTTTTTGTGAAGGTTCTTTTATCTTTAAGAATTGCAAAGGAGACAAATCTTTTTCAGCAGCTCTTTTTTCCAGTCCTGCCTAAATGGATTAATTCCACACCAGGTGGATTTTGTATGCGACTTAAAAGACTCAGGAAACCTTGCAAAGCCTGGATCTGGTAATCCTACCTCCAATTGATAATGTTGGAAGAGCAGCAGTTAACAATAATAGTGTGTGTGTTTCTTCTTCTTTGATGTTAAATTTTCAGACTTCAGTATGTTAAAAGGATGCGGTATTTCAAGATGTTTCTTTGTCCACTTTTTCTTGCCTACTTTATTACCAGCTGCTTTCTTCCAATGTAGTGCCTCTCCTACAAATCCAGCCCATATGTAAACTAAGCATAGACTAGCATTGCAAATGGTCCTGCTTACTCTTGTGAATTTAAGAGAGGCTTCATCAGCTGAGATGGGGAAGTTCTGCAAGACATAAAATAAACACAGTCAACCAGATGGTGTTGCTATTAAAAAGATAGCTTTAGGGTTGTCTTCAACAAGTTGGTAACTCTAACCGAGAACCTAGATTTGAAGATGTGGTTGTCGAGGTGGTGGTGAGGCAGAGGTTGGAAAGTTATCAATCAAACAACTCCCAAAGTTCCCCGACTAGTTTTTTGAGAGAAGATACCAGCCAGAGATGCTGGTGAAACATCAGGAATAAATTCTTCTAGAACATGGCCACATAGCCTGAAAAACCCACAAAATCTATGGATGAGGTATGAAGATCTACTCTCAAAAGATAATTTGAATAACTTCATGTTTAAGAAACTAGAAAACATTAAGAACATGGATATCCAAAAGCATTGGTTTCTTTATCAACAATTAGCAGAAAGATTTAAAAATGACTCTCTAATGGAAAAATTTGAAATTAAAAATACTGAATTGGATATCGTGCTACGAAAAGAACAAAATAAATTAACATCTAAATTTTATAAAGTTTTGTTACAAAGGAAAGTGGAAGAAAATGTGATAAAGGACTCGATTGATACAGTGGGCCAGAGATCTAGGGAAGACAATTGAACTGAAAGCTGGCATTACGCCAGAGAAAAAACACGAAAGTTCACTGCTTGTCAAATTTACAAGAAAACTACAAAAAAAAATGGAGTCAAGATGGTACGTACGCAGTCAGTCTTGCTAAAATCATAGGGACGCAGTATCAATGTTGGAAGTGTGCAAAATCAAAGGCCCCTGTTTCCATGTATGGTGGGAATGCCCAAGGTAAAGAAATACTGGAGCCAAATTCATGCGTGCATAACAAAAAAAATCTTGGGATAAATTTCGATTTGACTCCTGAAATCTATTTGCTTAACATGACTAATAGAATCCCTTGGGAAACAGAGAAAAAACATTGGCGTAAAATCCTATACATGGTCTCAGCAGGAGGTATTGCTGGCCCACATATTGGAAAAGCAATGAAATACCATCAATGACGCAGTGGCTACTGAAGATATACGACATGATGGAAATGGACAGATAACTGAATTATTCAGGGAATAGAGAGGAAGAAGTGGAAAGGGAATGGGAAGTCATTAAAAAACTTTTGTGACGATAGATGGAAGGCATGTAAATCATCGCGTATTTAATTGATATTATTAAGCACCTCATTTAACAAATAGAAAATAGGTGTTATATATAAGTAAGCACAATGTATAGACTGGAGTAATAGAAGAAACATGAAGTGCTATAAGGTAACTATTATATGGAGAGTATAAACACAGAAGCAAAGTTGTACAACGGAGTTTATTGTCCTCAAGATTTTTGAAGATACAGGATCATTATATGTAATAGTTCTGAGTTGAGATGCTTCCGATTAATTTATGTTGATCATGTTGAATGTTGTATATCTTCATATTTTAAGCAATAAAATTAAAAAAAAAATCTATGGATGCCGGCCATGAAAGCCTTCACATTCCCCAACCAGCATGGCCAGCAGTTTTAAGCACTGTGAAGTTGTGTTGGTTGGATGTCTGAGCATGTCATTTCCACCATTCTTGGAATTTGAGGCATATAGAGGTTAATGACAACAATTTACCAAAAGCACAACATAAATGCTGCTTCAAGGTAGTTCTTCCTTGGCACAGTGGTTTAAATAATATAATATAATAATAATAAAGAAATATATAATAAGATAATTTAATTTTCTATTATACCGCTATTCAGGGATCACAGCGGTGTCAAACAGCAGCAGTAAAACAACTCCTATCATAAAATACAACAATTAACAATAAAACCTTAAACCCTACAAAACAACCCCATACAAATGGCTGGATAGATGGAATCTGCCAATTACCTGCCAGGGAGAAAGATGACAACAGGCTCATGGGGGGAAAGCCTGGCGAAATAAAAAGGTCTTCAGGTTCTCTTAAACCATCAGGTGATGACTGTACGGAGCTCAGGGGGAGAGAGTTCCAGAGCTGAGGGGCCGAAACTGAAAATGCCCTCGAGATGAACTAAATCGAGCATCTGGAACTCTCAAAGATGTTTCCCACCCGACCGGGAGTGTGTGGGCGGACTGTATGGGGAGGCGGGGTCTCCAAGTACCCTGGGCCCAAGCCATTTGGGCTTTATAGGTATAACCAACACCTTGTATTCGGCCCGGAAGCGAATAGGCAGCCAATGGAGATTTTCAATACTGGTGTTATATGGCTGGCCCTGGAACATCCAGTACCAGCCTAGCAGCCATATTCTGCACTAATTGAAGCTTCTGCGTTTGGTACCAAGGTTGGCCCCATGTAAAGCACATTACAGAAATCAACCGAGAGTTACCAGAGGCATGTACCCGGTTTCAAGGTCCCCCGGCCCAGGAGGGACGCAGCTGGCGTATCAGCCGAAGCTGATAATAAGTGCTCCTGACCGCCGCATCCACCTGGATGTTAGGTGGGAATGACGAGTCCAGAAGCACCCCCAGACTGCGAGCAGAGTCCTTACGGGAGGCGTGACCCATTCAGGACAGGTGGAAAAATTTCCTATACCGGGCCAGGGGAGCCTATCACCAGTACTCCGTTTTTCTGGATTCAAGCTGAGTCTGTTTTCCCCATCCAGCCCTTACCGCTCCAAGCAGGCATTTGAGGGAGAGATGCCATCCCTGTCACTGCATCAGTCGGAGACACAGAGAAGGCCTATTCATCAGCGTATTGATAACACCGCGCCCCGTGTCTCCGGATGATCTCTACCAGTGGCTTCATGTAAATGTTAAATAGCATAGGGGACAAAATCGCTCCCTGAGGGACCCCAGATGTAAGGGCCCTCCTATCGGAGCGACAGTCCCCCAGCTGCACCATCTGGAATCTGCCCGAGAGGTAGGAACGGAACCACTGCAGAGCAGAGCCTCCGATACCCAACTCCCCCAGGCGTTCCAGAAGGATACCATGGTCAATGGTATCGAAGGCCACTGAGATGTCCAAGAGCACTAACAGGGACACGCTCCCCCTGTCCATGCCCAGACAGAGATCATCAACTAGGGCGACCATAGCAGTCTCAACTCCATAGCCCGCTCGGAAGCCAGTTTGAAATGGGTCCAGATAATCTGTCTCATCCAAGATCCCCTGATCTTGGAGTGGCTACAGCCACTCACTCAAAACCATAAGGCTGCGAGTTCAATCCCAGCTAAGGGGGCTCAAGCTTGACTCAGGCTTGCATCCTTCTGAGGTTGCTACAATGAGTAGCCAGCTTGTTGGGGGCAATTAGCTTACAGTTGTAAATCACTTAGACACTATTAGTTCACTATGAAGTGGAATATAAATGAAGCTGTTTGTTTGTTTGAATTTGGAAATGCCTTCAATCTCCCTCTGCTAAAATTCTTATGCCTTGATTTTTTTCCCCATGACAGAAGTAATATATTTCAGGCTGCATCTATGCTGCAGAAATCATCTGGTATGACACCATTTTAAATGCCATGGCTTAGTGCTATGGGAACCTGGGATTAGTAGTTTGTTGCAACATCAGAGCTCTCTGACAGAGAAGAAGAAATGGAAGGAGAAATGAGGGCATTTTTAACGCAGCTGAAAAAGTACAATGACATAGGATTTATCACAAGTGTCCCTGCCAAATCAGAACATTTGGAAGATATGTTTCTCTTGGATGAAAGAAAAAACATTTTGTGACAACTAATCTTCTCAGCTTCTGTATCTTTTGACAAATCAAGCAGTTCACCTGATTGTTCACAAAAGCCTCATTCACCCGTGACTGAAAATGAGTAAGTGTTAAGGACTGTTGCACAAGCCACCAGATTTGCCTTTTATATTATACACATGTGTTTTAAAATGAGGAGTATATAGTGGGTTTGTTTGTTTTGGTTTTTTTGCTTCAACAGGATCAAGTTCAATGATGTCATGTGGCGGTATAGCCAAAATGTTCATCATGGGTATGGATTAGGCCTCTGGGACTATGCTTCTTGCAGTTTGCCATGACACACTATTCCCTGCTTCTTGAAAATCACCAAATGTCAGCCTGTTCTGTCAGGCAGGATCACACTTGCACATGGCCTTATAAATGCTTCCCATGTTGTGATTTTAGACAGGAGTGACTGGAGAGAGCATGTAATTCCCTCATCACCACCACCTTCTTTTGAAATTAAAGCTAAATGAGGACAATAACAAATAACAGACAGCTCACTTGAATTGATAGTATGGTACACTAATGCTCTGTCTCCATTTCCCTCCTCTTTTAAAAAGACATGACAAGAACAAGAGGAACATTTGCAAAAGTTTTTCCCTTCTAGAATTTGAGGGATGTTTATAACTTGTAGGTTCTCATCCCTCCCCCCTCTCTTTCTCTCTCTTACTTTCTTTCTCAATAGGATAGACCATATCTTAGGGAAGGGAAGGTCTTTCTTCTGTATGCCTTTCTCTCCATGCACTATCATATGACATCTCTGTGGTAAGCAGATGCCAGCATACAAAAGTAATAATGAAACTGTAGGTCATGCAGCTGAGCTGTCATAGCAACTCAATGCTTGTAAATGAGATGATTTCCCTAATGAGTCTTCCCTGACCAGCACTGATAGTATTGCTCTCTGTCAGTGATCTAGCTTGACCGTGATTATGGGATTCCTAATGGTACACTAAAGGGAATGGAATTCCATACAAATTGATAAACTAACATTTATATCCTCCTTGGATGTAACAAATTTGTTTTACACAAAAATTCTTTTAGGCCACCATTAAGGGTAGAACCTTCCCATGAGGGTATAGAAGAAAAAACAATATAAGGCAATAACATTATATATGGGGAGTTTCACAAATTAAACCACATTCCTCGTGGCTTCTTTGCCAGCCTGGTTAGGAAGCCAAGGTGGCAGTGAGGGTGGCATATGAGCAAGGCAACAAGAGGGCAGGGTACGGCTGGGCAGGCCTCCGCCACCCTTCTGGGAGCCCCCACACACAGACCAGGTGTCACTAAGCCTGGTGACAACACAGGATAACAATAAGACCCCATTTTCCTTGTTACAAAGAAATGCAAAATACATCTGTCCTTACAATCTGAGATACACATATCTGACCATGACTGTTAATAGCAGTTTGTTGTTCTGTGCCTTCAAGTGGTTTCCATCTTACAGTGAAGCTATTATGGAATTTTTTTGGCCAGATTTGTTCAGAGAAGATTTGCCATTGCCTTCCCTTGAGGCTGAGAGCATGTGATTTGCCCAAGGTCACCCATTGTTTCATGGTCAAGCTGGGAACCAAACTTAGTCTCCAGAGTCATAGGCCAACACTCAAACCACTGTGCCACACTTGATCTAGTTAGTAAGCTAGTTATGCATCCATAACTGGTTCATATTCAATGTTCCTACAGAGTCATAATTGTGTCACTACTGCAACAATCATAATTGGTCAACCTGGGAATCTCCCTCTGGTCTCCAGAGTTGTAATCCAACACTGAAACCATGATGCCACACTGGCTTACCTATCCACAAACTGAAGACATGGTGGAGAGAGTACAGCCCTGCTGTAGCCCGGGTCCCAAGTGAGCTCCGGTGGCCTTATTTCAAAGCTGGGAGCTTTCCAACTTGGAAAACTGGCCACCAAAGCTTGCCTGGGACCCAGCTGCAGCCAGGCTGTACTACTCAGTGACTTCAGCAGCAAAATCTTTGCGGTAGGACCCGGTTGTCACCCAATTTAGGCTTTAATTTGGGTGAGGTAAGCTGGGTTATTTAAATGAAGCAATAAGCTCCTCAGACAGCCCTAAGGGACACCAGTCTATACTTAATTTAAACTAGTGACTGTCACAGAACAGGTTGTGGAATTGATTATCAATCCTGGAGTGCCTAGTCTCTTCTACCTAGAAGGCACTGACATATATAACAAAAATCAAAGGCTGAAAATAAATCATTTCCTTCATTTTAATCAAAGCCATTTGTTAACAGTCTTTAGTAGAAACTACATCACAATTTATGCTCTTTATTTTTAAAATAATAATAATAATATAAGGACCTAAGGTTGGATAAATGTTTCAGATGTGATTCTGTCATAGTATAGATCAGGTTACTAATAGCCAATCCATAGATCTTGTCAGATCCTGTAGTGTTAAAAACAAGGATTTCAGTGGGATCATGAATCGAGTTGGTGGAGGGAGACAATCATTTTTCATAGTGCTCTTTTCCTGATGAAAATCATGCCATGGCACAAACCACTCCATTTTGATGCAGCTCATGACATGTTGAATGTTTTGAATTCAGCACCTCCACAGAGAAGCCACATTTTTTTTTGCTTTGTCTGCCATTTTCCTTTTTTGACAATAGTCCAGTTACTTGAGACAGACTAATTCTTTTCTTATGAAATTTCAGCACCTTCAAGCAAAGAAAACAAGCCTCTGAATGCATTTTGGATTGGTTATTTGGCTCACATCAAAGTGCATCTGCAATGGCCTGGCCACAGAGTGATGGGAGTCTGTTGAATAGCCAAGAAGGTGGGGGAAGGTAAGGACTGTGATGGGTATTTAAACAGCTGGGGGTTTTCACATACTTTCTGGGAAACTCCGTGGCAAATCAGGATTCAAATTGATCCATGTTAAGGGCTGTTTACCCCAGAAACCATCAAAACTGTGGCTGTTCTACCGAGATGCAGCCCAGTTCTGGCCCTGGGGTTGTGGCCTACATCGTCCAAACCAGACAATGTGAGGTCGGGGAAAACATGGACTTTTTGGCCCAGATGGATAGCCCCTCTGCGACGGTGGGTGCATCTCCACTGTAGAAATAATGCAGTTTGACACCACTTTATATGTGGTAGCACCATCCTATGGAATTCTGGGATTTGTAGTTTAGCATTCTTTGCCAAAGGGTGCTGGCACCTCACAAAATGATGAATCCCGGGATACTGTAGGATGGAGCAATGGCAGCTTAAGTGGTGTCAAACTGTGTTGTTTCTACATTGTAGATGCACTCTAGAATGAAAAAGTCCACATTTTCAGATGCACTTGTATCTGTACAGGTTAAACCACATGGCTGTATCACTTCACCTTGTTGTCCTTAATATTCCAAGGTCTAGACAATGTTCATAGACAACAGTTATTTTCCTTATGTTTGTTGGCTATCAGAACCATTAGTTGTAACAAAATATTTACTCATATTTCACATGTTATAGCCTTGTCAATTTTGCAGCCTTTTGTCTGGATCCACTGGCTGATGTTTCTGCCTGTCTGAAGATTAGCTGCCTATGAGGGCTGTGACCTTTCATGAGCAGTGGTGTGAGAACAACAGTTGGTGGTCTGCATTAGGGTGGATCACTCATAATAGGAAAGATTGTTATGAAAGATAGTAGATAGGGTTTTGGAGGAAAGAAATAAAATACACAACCTTTTGGCTAAGACAAGGGCACCATCGATCCATGCCTTTTCACAGTGGAAATGCTGCTCTTGCACAGAAAACCTGGGTGCTGCAAGGCAGCTCGGATGTGTGCTTCCTAAATCTAGAATGCCCATGGATTTGCAAGATGAGGAGATATAAAGGCAGTGCCTTTACACCTTGTCACATAGCTGCGTGTCACTGTGATAATTTTGGAGGAGTCCTAGATTTACCATACAGTTTATCTTATTTTCATGTGAGACCTTGTATGTTAGATGAGCCTTTTCTGTAGTGGTACCTGATGGTGAAATTGCTTCCTCGGAGAAGTATCCTTTGGGTTGGTATTTTAATGCTGTTTGTTTTAATGTAATGTTGTAGTGAGGATTATATGGTACTCTGGCATGTGTGGCGGCGGCGGTGTGTGCCTTTAAGTCATTTCTAACTTATGGTGACCCTTGGCAAGATTTGTTCAGAAGAGGTTTGCCATTGCCTTCCCCTGAGGCTCAGAGCATGTGACATCCCCAAGGTCGCCCTGTGGATTTTGTGGCTGAGCTGGGAATTGAATCCTGGTCTCCTGAGTTGTAGTTTGATACTCAAACTACTACACCACACTGGCTCTACCTGCCAACATTTCAAGATGTGGCTATGCAATGTAAGAAAATGGTCAAGATGGTAAAAAGTATTAATGGAAAAGGACACACAAGCTAGGAGAGGCTTCAGCAGTATGCTTTTGCCTGATCCTACTGGGTAATGCAAATTTCTGCCCTCTCTTTTTCCTCTGCTGAATTAATTGACAGCAAACTACATTTGGCTTTGAATTCAATTTGAAACAATTGAAGTAAACTGAGAACAAGTGGAGAAAGTGGGAGGAAGAGAAGGAAAGCAGGACATTTTAAAAGCAGCCAAAAGTGGGATGACAGAGGATTAATCTGGATTGTGAACAAATTTGAGCAGCCAAGAAGTTTTAGCAAAAAAAATAAAATAAAAATAACTAAAAAAAAGAAAGCATAATGTCTCATGAAGATGGAAACAACAAAATACTGAAGAGATTCATTCAGGAATGCATGTTTTATAATCAGATTTTTATAACAACAGCAACAAATTCGCCGTTATTGTAACTACCAAAGCCTTTCCCCTTATTGCTCTTCGTTGTCCTGTGGAACTAGCAGTCCTGCCTCCCATTCTTTCCTTAAATAAAAAAATCCTGGCAACATGGATATTTCAGTGCAGTAGCCCAGATCGGGGCAGAATTAATTACTGCCTCATGAACACTTTAAATAGATTGATCCCAGCACATTCACACCATAACAGAACAAGGGGAAGCCAGTGGTGAATTATAGCCTTCTTGTGTATCTTGGCCTGTGTTTTGTGTGGAATAAGAATCCGTGAGAGGCAAGAGAGGAATATAGACAGCATGAAACCATCCAAACTGTGTTTCAATGAAACATTATCCTTCTGTTACTGAAGCCACATCTCAGCAGCACTTTCCTCCCCAAAAAACGTGTTCTGGTTTCCATCAAAAACAACCATGTAGCCCATACTTCCCCTTTAGTCTTTAGAAAAAAGGTCAAACTGCACAAAAAGAGAAAACAGAGAGTGGGTCTGATGTATCCAAAACCAAAGCATGGGACAGGAAGAAAATGTTATCTGTGGATTTTCTCAAGTATCAGTCAGAACTTAATGAATTCTGAGAATCTCATTCCAGATACATATGTTTGCTTTTCAGGCAGAATTAAATAAATATTACATAGCTAGAGTTTTAAAAAGCAAAATGCCATGCTGCTCAGTCCCTGTGTATCTCTGTCCAGAAAGAGAGTGACAGCGAGAGACAAGTGGACAGACAGATGCATATATTTGGGGGGAGGGGGACAACAGAGTCAAGGCAGTAAAAGTGGTGTCAAACTGCTTTATTTCTGCAGTGTGGATACACCCTATAATTAAGATGGAACTAGCTACTTGGTGTGGACTTGGAAAAGGCAAATAAAACCAATTGCTTTCCATGCTCTGGCTATTTAATAGAATTGTAACTATCTAACCCTTGACAGAGCATCTGTCTTCATTCCTAATAGCGGTGGTGTGAAACACCAGTGAATGTTGGCAGTCACCTAAATGCAATCGGCACCATTCACTAGTGCGTGTCTGAAAAGTGTGGTGGTGGGGAGTGATTCAGTTTTCAGACATTCCTGAAACCCACCTGGGATTGTCACAATTTGTGCATGAATGTTACCATTCACCAAATTTTGGTGGTTCATTGTAACATAATATAACATGGAGGTATTCAATGGCTATTGGGTGGGGGGAACTGTTAGCAAGCTAAAATGAAGAAATTACACATCTGGATTGCATATGGAGACCACAAATGAGCCAGCAGGAAGCATCTAGGAAAGCAATGAATGTTCTGTTGGCAGTATATTATATAGCTATACAATGAGGAGAGAGAATGAATATGGGTATTTAGCATTATCCAACATAGCAAGTTAATGAATAATCTAAGTGAAGTTTGGTTGCAAATGATGACAATTCATACATTTTTTTAACCTTTGGGGAGACAGAAAGGGACCCAAGAGGTGGAAAGGAGCATTACATTTATTCTTGATCTATCAACTTTGTCAGCTGAGCAGTCCCTTAATTATTATTGATTTTCACAATGATGTTTTATTAGGCTTGGCTGTCAGTTCTAGTTATAGAATAATGTGTATATATCCAAGCCAACATAATAATCAATGCCATCCCACCATTTCCACTATGCAAAGGCTTGCCAATGTGAAGGGCTGAGGGAGTGAATGGAAGGGGCAATAGGACAGAGGTTAAATGAAGCCTTGGTAAGTCAGATAAAAGGAATTTTCATCCCTTGGTGCTCTAAAGAAAAGAATGAGGCATGAAATCTTTCCCTTATGGAAGGTGTGGGCAACTGTGGTAGGTCTAAAGGGCCACTTTTATATCCTAGGGCCCTCTGGGGAATTGCATGGACTGCAGCAATTCATCCTATTTTTTTGGTCAGAAAAAGATCACTTTGGGGAGTCTGGAGCTGTTGAAGGCCACAGAATCATCAAGCAAGACATGGGCTTCTTGACAGCTCCTCCCAGATGCTGGATAAATTGGATTGGTGTCCTCCTTTCTGTCCTCTTTGTTTTGGCAGGGCTTTGAGGGCTGACCACTCAGAGGAAAGGGGACTATCATGTGCCACATTGCTTTTATCTGTTCTGCAACAGACTTTTGTGTATTCCCATTACTAGAAAAAATCAATTTTATTGACTTTTCCTAATAATGGGAATATACAAAAGCCAGCTGCCGAATACAGTTGCCCCTTTGAACTCACAGGGGATCTGTTCCGGACTCCCCCCCCTCCACAAATTCAAAATCTCACACATATTCAAGCCCATAGGCTTGAATGGGGGGTGTGCATGATGGGTGCGCACCCCATTAAGATTAATAGTGGTTGCCCCTCCACAGATTTCCAACTCTGCGGACTTGGAGAGGCAACTGTACTTCAATCTTCCTGGGCATTCCATCTCTGCCCTCACCCACTTTGGCCTTAGGCAACATCTTTCCCCCTGCCTTTGTCCTTCAGTGACCATCATTAAAGTTGAATTTGTCACCTCATAACCATACCCATGTTTTACATTTCCATGAGTATTCATACTGTCTCATTATAAAAGTTCTTCCTTGTCATCATTTCACTTGTGCATCTGAGGAAGTAGACCAAGGGGCAAAACAGATGGCCCTGAAGCAGTGGCTTGATGCCATTACTTTGATTGCCAAACTGGGGCCACAGCAACCACACACTGCAGCCCCGATCCAGCATTTTTCCAGCCCAAGAAGAAGCAGCTAAATGTCACTCCATTCTGGGCTGGAAAAAAGGTGCCCTGTTCACCATGGCGGCGGCTTTTCGCCATTTCTATGGTACAGCATTTGTAAACGTTGCACCACAGAAGTATCATGATGCCACCCACTGTGTGGGCAGTGGGGCGGCGTGATGCTGCCTTGGGGGCAGCATTGGGGCATCTGGCATGCATACGCCATGTCCCCACACTGCTGGGAAGCCAGCTCTTTATGGTGGTATGCTTTGCCCCCAAGTCTACAAAAACCTATGCTGTAACTCCTTCTACACAATCTCAAAGATAATTTTATTGACATTTTGATTGCATTTTAAACTTTTGTATGGAGTTTCTGTTTTTTACTGTATGGTGTACTGGTTTGCGTGTTGAACTAGGAATCTGGGAGACCAGGGTAAATATATTCACTCAGGTGTGGAACTCTACTGAGTGCCCCTGGGCAAACTCTCTCAGCCTCCCCCCCCCCCCCAAAAAAAAAAGGCAATGAAAAACCGTCTCTGGCTAAAACATGCCAAGAGAAGGGTATGATAGGGCCACCAAAAACCGGAATTGATTTGAAGACACATAACAACTTTTTTTTTTTACTTTTTAAGCTATATCTGCTTTAACAATAGCAACAGCAATGTTTTTGCCTCACTGAATAACATGGAAGACCTACTCATCATGCCTCCAGTGTTCCGGAGAACACTGTCTAGCCAATGTTGTCGATCTGATCTAGGTAAAATCTTTTAAAGAGACTCTGGGCCCAAACAGACAGGCCAAAATAAATCTGCTTTGGGTCATAGAATCATAGAATAGAATAATAGAATAATAGTTGTAAGAGACTGCCAGGGTCATCCAGTCCAATCCCCTGCCATGCAGGAAATCCAAATCAAAGCATCCCTGACAGATGGCCAGCCAGCCTCTGTTTAAAGACTGCCAAGGAGCAGGGACGTAGCCAGGATTTTAGGAAGGGGGGGGGTCCAGACTAAGTGCCACCATTATAATGGGGCTTGGGTGTGGCAGGGCAGCAGCACACATCATTCATTTTTCTAATGGAAGGGGGGTCCAGCTATGTCCCTGAACAATGTAATGCTTATGTCAGAGTTATTATACAGCGCGCCTGCGCATACGCGGGCGCGCCATACGCAACCTTGAGTATATGCGCTCAAGCCGCAGGGCATGCACGGGGCGGAAGGGGCGGCGCGTCCCATTCAATTGAATGGGCGTGCACGCCTGTTGCGCCCCACGCGCTCCCATGCCGCCGCGCATGAGCCCCATTGTTTCCAATGGGGCTCGAGCATAGGCGGAATTCGCCTTACGCGGCGGGATCCGGAATGGATCCCCCACGTAAGGCAAGGACGGACTGTATATTAAAACGTAAAACTAACTTAGCCTCTCATTGACCAGTTGACAAACCAGTATATTTTATTACACTATAGATTTACACTTTTATTGTAATTGTGAGTACAGTAATAAAAGACTTCAAAAGATTAAAATATAATTCTTCCACTACAAATAATTTTATTTCTATATGCCAATTTGACAACTTTCACTTCTTTTCCTATAATGAAGTTGTGATACATTTAATGTGCTTACCTCTTTTAGTTTGCTGTCAGAACTTATTTTCTTTCTGATCACAAACACATCCATCTTGAACACCCAATATAAAAACTGTTAAACTATTTTAATATCACATCGCTCAGAAAAACATACGATGTGGTTATGCAACAAACATGGCAGGTCAGCAATAATGCACTGGATATCATTAAAACATAAACAAGACAGTCCAACAGGCCAACAGGCCAAGGGATGAAGAGGGGAAAGATGTATGTCCACAAGTGGAATTCCTGGCTGCAGTGTGTGTTTGTACCATACAGTTCCCAGAATTTCCTAGCACTGAGCCAGCCAGGGCAGTCTCAAAGCAGTCTCAAAGTAGATTATTGCTGCAGGTTGGCTTAATAAAGTTACTGCAAATGTATGGGTTTTGGTATTTGTCATGTAAGACCCACAAGGTAAAATTTGTTGTAGTGGTTTGAGTGTTGGACTATGACTCTGAAGTCTGGAGACCAGGGTTTGATTTCCACCTCAGCCATGAAACCCAGTGTGTGACCTTGGGGAGTAAGTCACACTCTCTCAGCTTCAGAGGAAGGCAATGGCACAGCTCTTCTGAACAAATCTTGCCAAGAAAACCCCAGGATAGGTTCATTTTAGGGTTGCCATAAGTTGGAAAGGGCTTGAAGGCACACAACAACAACAACCACCCAGATCACAATGCACTGTAATGGAACTATATTCTGTTTTAACTTTAGCAGTGGCAACACTGTGAGCTACTACATTGTAGAAATAATGCAGTTTGACACCACTTTTAACTTCCAGGGCTACTAAAAAAAAACAACCCCAAACCCCTGGGATTTGTAGTTTTGTGAGGCACCAGTACTCTTTTAGAAAGGAAAAAAATGCTTGTAAAAATACAAATCCCAGGATTCCACAGAACTGAGCAACAACACTTAAAGTGGTGTCAAAGGGTATTATATCAACAGTGTAGATTCCCCCATGCTATAGAATTGTGGGCTTTGCAGTTTGGTGAGGGGCATTTGGAAAGCTCAGCCAGAGATAGAGAGATGGGGGAGGTCACTGAACTACAACACCCATAATCCCACAGCACGTTGCCATGGCAATCACTCTACAACAGCCTAGTATGATAAAGTACTCAAGTTGCAGAGTTGGAGTGGAAGCCAGACTCCTACGGAAACGAAAGGGAAAGAGCTTGCTTTGTCTTTCCCCCTTTCCCTCTCCGAGCTCCGTGGTTTTAATGGAGAGGAGGAGGGGGGGAAGAAGGAGCTTGAATGCCCCCAGGCCTGAAGGGAGGGGGCGAGCCCCCCCCCACCTCCCCCCTCTAGCTATGTCCTTGCAAGGAGGGAGACAGCCCTTACTGTCAGGACGTTTCTCCTAATGTTGGGGTGGAATCTCTTTTGCTGTAGCTTGCATCCATTGTTCCGGGTCCTAGAGTCTGGAGCAGCAGAAAACAAGCTTGTTCCCTCCTCAATATGACATCCCTTCAAATATTTAAACAGGGCTATCATATCACCTCTTAATCTTCTCTTCTCCAGGCTAAACATCCCCAACTCCCTAAGTCGTTCCTCATAGGGCATGGTTTCCAGACCCTTCCCCATCTTAGTTGCTTTCCTTTGGACATGCTCCAGTTTCTCCACATCCTTTTAAAATTGTGGTGCCCACAACTGGACACAATATTCCAGGTGGGGCCTGACCAAAGCAGAATATAGTGGCGCGATTACTTCCCTTGATCTAGACACTATACTTTTATTGATGCTGCCTAAAATTGCATTGGCCTTTTTAGCTGCTGTGTCGCACTGTTGACTCATGTCCCTATCTTAATTTTTCCAAAGTTGACTAATATAGGCATGCACCATTTGACAGTGTCATTGTCTTGGGGATAAAGAACAACTCTGTGAAATAGATAATCACCAACTGTGATTGAGCAAATGTAGGAGGTAAGTCAAGATGACCCAAAGTCACCATTGATCTTACCAGATCAAATACTGAACTGAGACTTAGATTGATGGATTACAACTTCCATTTCTCACAGAATAGTCCAAATGTTTATATAAAAACAACAAGTAAAGTTTAGGCAAATGTCCACTACATATCCTGAACTAAACATCATAAATCTTTATTTTTGTTTGCAATGTTTTGCAATAGTTTACACAGTTTTGTAACAGACTTATACTTGAGCTAAATTAGGACACCCATCACTATATACAGTAATTAGCTTTGATCTGTTGTTTTCATGAATTGCATAAAACTGTTTGATGTTGTGTGCCTTCAAGTTATTTCTGACTTATTGAGACCCCAAGGTAAACCTATCAAGGATTTTTTTCTGGAACTGAGAGTCAGAGAGTCACCTCGGTCACCCGTGGATTTTCATAGTCGATCAGGGAATCAAACCCTAATCTCCAGAGTTGTAATCCAACATTCAAAACACTACACCACACTGGCTCATAAAACTATACACTGAGTAAATTAATGGGCTTTTAATACTGCTAAGTCTCTTGAATATCTTTTATTGGCAGTGGAGAAGGAACACCCTAGTCAACCATATAAAATGAAAGCCATCTAGGGTATCATTGGTCACTGATTATTTATGAGGGCATGAGAGCCCATGTAGTTTGAAGTGATTGTAGAAAGACTAGCAGCATTACTGATGGAGGTTTGCCTTGTTATAAGGTAATTCCCAACATAATTATTTTGCCTTGATGATTTGGTTGATTGTATTTTGTGCAAGAAAAAGGCAAGCATGACTGGATTTTCCTTTAACTGGGGCTATTCTATTATCACAACTGTCATGTAAAACATGCAACCTATTCAGACATTGGAACACAGCAACATGTGCAGCATTAAAATGGTTTAATGGAAGTGAACAAATGATACTAAATGTTAAGTCTGTAAAGCAAAAGGCAGAGGCAATTCAAGAGTATATATAAGTTTTCCTCAACTCTTCAGGAGGACTAGGCTACAAGTCCTATCATCTCTAGCCAATATGGCTGTTGGTTCTCAGTGCCTGGGGAAGCTTGATTTTAGCATATTTGGCACTGGTTGGAGAAGGCTGGGTTTACATCAGGCCATATATTCTCCATCCCTGTGTTCAAGGAAAATCAAATCCTTATTTCATAAAATCATAGAGTTGGAAGAAACCACATGGACCATCCAGTCCGACACCATGCCATGAAGGAATAAACAATCAAAGCACCCCCAGTAGATGGCCACCTGTTTTAAAACTCCCAAAGGAGTCTCCACCACACTCTGAGGGAGTGTATTTCACTGTCGAGCAGTTCATGTTATCAAGATTTGGAAGTTCTTCCTAATGTTTAGGTGGAATCTCTTTTCTTGTAGTTTGAATCCATTGCTCTATGTCCTTGTTTCTGGAACTAGAGAAAACAAACTTGCTCCATCCTCAGTATGGCATCCTTTCAAATTGTTAAACAGGGCTATTATATCACCTCTTAACCTTCTCTTCTCCAGACTAAACATACCCAGCTCCCTAGGTCACTCCTCCTAAGGCATGGTTTCTAGACCCTTCACCATTTTAACTACCCTCCTTTGGACATACTCCAACTTGTCAACAGCCTTTTTGAACTGTGATGCCCAAAACTGGACACAGTATTCCAGGTGAGGTCTGACCAAAGGAGAATACAGTTACTTTCTTTGATCTAGACACTACATTCCTAATGATATTGTCTAGGATCATATTAGCTTTTTTAGCAGTTGTATCGTAAAGTTGACTCTTGTCATCCTATATCTCTGTTAAAATTCATTTTGTTAGCTCAGGCCCAGCTCTCTAATCTGTTAAAATCATTTTGAATTCTATTCTTGTTCCCTGGGGTATTAGCTACACCTGCTAATTTGGTGTCATCTGCAAATCTGATAAGCATGCCTTCTATTCTATCATCCAAGTCACTGAGAAAGATGTTAAATACCACTGAGCCCAGGACAGAACCCTGTGGCAACCTGCTAGTATTCATTTGTCCAGTGAATATCTCTGCCAAAAATGCTGTCCTTGCAGAAAGGAAAAAGTTAGGATATCTATGGGTCTCAATGATACAGTGTCCCTTACCATCTAAGCACTCCAATTAAAAGTGAGTTAAAAGTTTGCAAGCAAAAAAGGCAGCATTTATTTCCACTTTGCTGTGCTGTGAAAAACTGCATAACTGGGAAGGTGATGTTAAAACTGGACTCATAAATCAAGTTGTGTTATCAAGCCTATGTTCACATTAGTCGCAAGCCCTTTTCCCTTTCTATCGATTACCTTTATAGTACTTCTTTTGTATGCTGCCCACATCAGAGCAAGGCTTATTATTGTTACCAGTTTTTTGTTCTTGGAGAGCCACACTTGATGCTCAGTTCCAGCAAGGTAGAATCATAGAATCATAGAGTTGGAAGAGACCACAAGGGCCATCCGGTCCAACCCCCTGCCATGCAGGAAATCTAAATCAAAGCATCCCCGACAGATGACCATCCAAACTGACAAGCAATACATATGTAATAAAGGTCCCATGTTTTCTTTAGGTAGACAGGGTCAGTGGGAAATATGGAGAAGAGAGAGGGAGAGAATTTTAGTACTCTGGCAGGAAACATCTACTAGGGATTTTGTATCTCCCAAATTGGCTTACATTGTTTACACTGCAGCATATCTAGTGCAGCAGCCTCAAACAGCAGGTCTAAATTGTTATAAATGACAACAAATTGTTAGTTATTTAACTTGATGTTATTTTTTTTTTCTGCCACTGATGAGGTGAGAGATGTGAGGGACTTGTAGTACCAGAATACCTGTGCTGCCTTTGGTTGTGCTGCCCCTTGACTTGTGTGAACGAAATATCACTTGCTGTTATGTCTTGGGCAATCCCTGTGTTTTAACCTAAGGACCACAGTAGTTGTGATATGTTTATTTTATTTTATTTATTGGACTTATATCCCACCTTTATCCCTAAATGGGATTCCAGTTGAGAAACTGTCTCCATCATCTGATTTATATCCCCATGTTTGCTAATAAGCTTCCAAAGCACAAGAGTTGTATACAAGAAAGTAACTGAATTGCATCTCCGTAGCTCCTCTCCTCATCTGCTCCCCCCAACCAGGTTGACTTCCAGTACTGGACTCCAATGGGAGTGGGGGAGTGTTTGGGGAGACACTCTGTAAAGAAATAAGATACGAGGGGGGGAGGGGTTCTGTACTCCTCTTCATAAATACCTTTGCTGTTAAAGTCAAAACTTGTTTTGTGTTGTTTTCAAAGCTTTTGGAGTTTGAGTTTAACTTTATCAGAGTTCTATGCATGATGGTAAAAGCTGGCCAGTGAAGAAGGAGAATCAGCTCATTTGAAATGTAGTGCTAGAGGAGATACCCTGGACTGCCAAATGAATGGGTCCTCAATCAAATCAAGTCTGAACTCTCCCTAGAGGCCAAGATTACTAAACTGAGGCTGACATACTTTGGCTATACCATGTGATGATGTGCAAGCCCGTAGCTAGGCCTTTAGGGGCCCTGGGGCAGAAAGTAGGGCCTAGTAGGGCAGAGCGTTCACACGCTCCCAAGTCCTACCATGCACCATGGCCGCCATATTGGCAGACCACTGTTTGGGGCCCCCTTTGGCTGGGGGCACTGTGGCAGTGCCCCAGTTGCCCCAACCTAGCCATGGGCCTGATGATGTGATTCATTGGAAAAGACAATAATACTTGGTAAAGTGAGAGGCTGATAAAAGAAGAAAACCATCAGTGGTGTCACTAGGGGTGTGTGGCCCTCACTGGGGGACACCCCATAAATGAGCTGACACCAATTTAGTTCTTCCTGGTTTGCTGCGGCAGTAGAGGCCTCCTCACAAGGAAATGTCCACTGCCTCAGTGGTAGAAACCTTCACCCTTTGCCCCCATCCCAGCAGCTCCCCTGCAATGGGTGACACCAGGGGTGGGGACTCCCCTGGACTACAAGTGGACTGACTCAATCAAGGAAGCCACAGAAGACTGCAGGACCTGAGCATTGCTGTTGATGACAGGATGTCTAGAAAGTCTCCCATTCATAAGATCTCCCTATGTCAAATTGACTTGACAACAATTAACTATAACAAATGTTCAGATTATATATATTTAGATAGCTTCTTTCTCTGATTGCATTGTTTTTATATTTGTATTAGCTTATTTCCCCCCCCCCATTACTCATTGGAAAAACATATTTGTATGTGACTTGAGTGTGAAAATTAACACACTCTTGCACTCCTGCAGTTTTATAGAATTGATGCCATAAAACTAACTTTTAGAATAATGAACTTTAAAAGGAATTTCCTGCCCATTTATTCAGGCATGAGAAGAATTATTCTGTCATTTTACACCACTACTTGCAGCATTCAGATATTATTTTTTAAACTAAGATATTTTTTTAAACCATTACTATTGAGAAAGGGAAAACTGAGAAGTTACTTCTTAAAATTGTAACCATAATGATAACTAGCTTATGTGGGGACCATGAAATTGGAACTGTAAGACATTGTTTCAGTGTAATTGTCCAGGTTTTTCTGAGGCCCAAAATGATCAGACAGGTAATAGAGAACTTCCAGAATGGGTAGGGAATGTTTTCTCCCTCCACATATTTTAGATTAGATTGATTGATTGATTGATTGATTGAATCAATACCCTACCTTTTTTCCAGGATGGGATCCAAGTCAACTTCAACCTCCATAAAGCTTTTTCATGTTGGGTGAGGCTGAGCGGAGATGGAGCCCATAATGTCTGGGAAGGTCAAGGTTCCCTATCCTGAGTCTCAATATATGGGACCATTTATTGGGGGGGGGAGGGGGAGATAACTAAGAAAAGACATAATAAGCAGTATAAAATGACATATGGTGTTGTGTGAAGTGGATAGGAAGATATTCTTTTCCCTCTTTCATAAAGCTTAGCATTATTAAATGAATGGTGAAAGACTGGGAGACAAGAAGAACAACTTCAAATGGATCTACATTGGCCAGAATATTCCTGGTTGCTCCCAGAGTGTTTGGGTCCTGAAACTGCCCTGAATCCCCCCCCCCCCCCCCCCCCCCCCGCAGGGCAGCTGCCTACACACCAATTGTGCTACCCAGCACCATTAACGCTGGCACAATTAACTACCTCTGAGGTGCCCAGCATCAATCACACAGTTGGGCAATTCGTTGTGACCTCAGAGGAAGAGACTCGCACCACTTGTGGTATTCACAGCTGCCCAGCATTGTTCCAGAGTGCTCTGGATTTCCTTGGAAAAGTCCAGAGCAAAAAGTAAGTGATTTTAAACTGATTTAAGGTAAGAATGGCCCGGCTTCGATGCAGAACTGCCTTCATGTTGTGAAGAGAGTTCGCAGTCAAGTTGGGGCTTTGATCTGCTGTCATGAAAACATGAGTGCAGAGGGAAACTTGTTTAAATGGTGTGTAGACATGGCTTAAGTTCCTGCAGCACATGCTGAATAAGGTGTTGTGATGTTGCCATTATGGGCTGTTTTAAAAGGAAGTGGAAAAATATATAATGACTATATATTTCTTCTGAGATCAGAAGTAATATGCCCAGATGTGGGGGGGGGGGGGGGGGGAAGAGAGAAAATTTGCATAGTATTCTTGTATTCATGTCCTGTTTGTGGGCTTCACATGGATACTGTGATGATAATCTAAGCTGTGGTATAATATAATATGATATGGATTTCTGTCATTACACATTGTATTTACATGGCACGGGATATGTGTGTGTGTGCGCATTTATGTTTAGTAACTGGCAAGTGTGGAATGACAGAAATAGTGTTACAGAACTGAGGATAAAAGAAGAAGGTGAAGATTTGTAGAGGACATGGAGAAGACAATTATGGAAAAATCCCAATGATTGGAGGTACCACTTCCTCTGATACATGATACATATTTGATCTGGAGAACAGGGTCTATGTAAAGATCCTGGTGGCAGAAAAACCCAAAAAGGAGAAAGGATATATGCATTTGTATTTGCCCAAGATGGTGAAATGAACCCTAGCATCCTGTCCTGGAGGGAAAGTGAGTAAATAAAATTGAGTAGCCACTAGAGAAGGGCAAGGGAATACCACCAAACCGGCTTCACCACTGTGGAAACAGAATGCTGGAGCTGACAGATATTTGATCTGATCCAGCATGACTCTTCTTATATTCTTAAGGCTTTTATTCCATGACTGAGAATTACGTGGCCCTCCTGATGTTGTTGGACTACCAGTTCTAAGAACACAATTAATTGTAGTCTAACAGTATCTGGAGGGCCTCATGATTGCCAGTCTTTACTTTACTCCATCATTCAGTGGCCAGGTTCCTAAATTCTAAAACAGAATTTCTGCCAATTCTTTGTTGTTATTTGGGGTTAGGGTTATATTCAATGCTCCATATCCTAAATGCATTGTGTGCAACGAACTTCTTATTTTCTTTCTTCCCTTCCAAACCCTCAAAAACACAATCCTAGTCCCAGCCAAGAACGGCCACAGAAAATAAAATATAATAATAGCCCAACCTTTGCAATTAACCAGCAATACATTTCCTTATTAGATTGCCCCCCCCCCAGTTATATGTGTGTATCACACTTCTTCTTGTCTGCACAGGCACAGTCTCCTGAAACATTTTCCAGAATCTTTCCACATACAAAGATACATGAGTGCTGGCAAGACAGTCTCCCAACAATAATAAAAAAGTAATTAAAGTGTGTGTCAGATTGAATTCATTAAAACCTTTTCCCTTCCTCAGTATGTACAATGTATTGATTTCACTCATGACTTGCGGGGTTATGTAGTTTGATACCTTCTGATTCGCATTAACGGGGCCTCTGCATGCGTGCCATTTGCAGTGTTCAAAAAGACCCCAAGAGTACACTTTTAATCATCTTTAAATCCACAGGGCTAGGTTCCTACAGCATTGGGTCAGAATATAAACTATAGTAAATGAAAACAGTGCCTGCATGAGGGAGGTGGTTTTTAAAACATAATCTGTAACGAGAGTGACAGTGTCATTTTTCCTGATTATATTTTTTTGTACTAGAAAACACACTCACACAGAACACAATGGATACTCCAGAAGATATTGCAGTGCTAAGGCTCATTCATGATAGCTTGACAGAGAGAGGTCTGGATTTAGCCCTTATATATTGCATACCATCCAACATTTCACAGATAAAAACCAGGAGATATGTGACCAAGCAACATCAGTGTGTGGTCAAGATGACAAATGTTCTTAAACTTTGCCATGAAACCCACTGGGTGACTGTGGGCAAGTCACACTCTCTCAGCTTCAGAGGGAGGCAAAGGCAAAACTTCTCCTGAATAAATTTTACCAAGAAAATGCCATGACTTTAGGGTCACCATAAATCAGAAATGACATGAAAGCACACAACAACAACAACAACAACAACCAGTTCTTACATGTAACAGGCTAAACTCATAACACTGGTCAAAAAGAATCTGCACAGACCTCCAATTCAGTATGGACTCACATTCTTTGCTTCAGAAAACAGCTTGCTTGTGCCTAGTCTTATCCAGAGCTAGTCAACTTGGATCCCAAACAAGAGTTGAGATGCGCAAATCCAAACATCTGTGTGTCTTGTTTAGTATCATGGAAAATCAAAATATGGGTATATTATTTGTTCTCTCTGTCAGAACTTGATGACATTAGCAAGCTTAGCACTAGGAGTTATGCCTCACAGATTTCAGATATAGAGATGAAAAATGATTGCTTTCTCAGTGCTAAGGAATTTATTAGCTCATCATATACTCAAAATAAACCTACTCACATGAGTGAAACAAACACAAATGTGCATTAAATATTTCAATCATTAGCCCAAGTGTAGGAAGTATTAATTCAGAAAGCACACTATCTGGTTGCAATAATGATGAGCAATGATGGAAGTTTGAAAACATGTGACATTTGCAAATATTTTTGAAGTCCAAAAAGGAGGAAATGGGGTTGGATCTCTAATCCATGGATCTGATGGTGATGTTACTGTAAGTCTTCAAATTGTTTCCAACATATGGCAACAGTAAGGTGTTTGTAAGGTGAACTTATCATGGAGTTTCCTTAGGAAGACTTGCTCAGAGAGGGATTGTCTTTGCCTTTCTCTGAGGCTGAGAGAGTGTGACTTGCCCAAGGTCACCCAGTGGGTTTCCATGGCCAAGTGGGATTGAAACCCTGGTCTCCCAGAGTCCTAGTCCAGCATTCAAACTGTTATATCATGGTGGTTCTCAAAATGAGAGTGCTGTTTTTGCCTGCTTTCAACCTAGGGGTCATTTGAATGTAATGCAAACATGATAACCAGTACACAACAGAAACCACCTTCTGAGAGAAGGATAGAGAGAAAGAAAGAGTAATGGACTGAAGAGAAAAGTCTACTACACTGACTTTCTTATGTCTCAGCACCTTAAGGTGTAAGTATAAGGCCTTTTGAATGTCTTTTAGGGTGAAGTTGGGGAAAGGGGAGCCTGTGCTTTCTTTCATGCAGCCCCTTGGACCACATTTTTTACACTCCTCTAAACCACCAGAGAGCCTCTAACCCCCTCCCCCATGTGTGTTTAAATTTAATACAATTAATTAAATTTCAATTTTTAAAAAATTCTTTAAAACCCCCCGTATCTTACCAAATTTTCACTTTAACCCCATGAAACGGTGTATGTGTAAATACATTTAGACTGTGCATATGATATTGTAATTCAAAGATATAATTTTAGGTTTGCTAGTTGTGTGTGCCACAACTATTGCCATTACATTCAGCGATATACAAAAATTATGAGTTATGAGTAGCATTAGTACAAAAAAAAATCCATTACTAAGGATTCTGTATAGTGTGGTATGGTAAGAGGTCAGCGGAGGTTGAGGGTGACACCAAACTTAGTGATGTCCCTGTTCTGGATTAAGATTGGTATCACCCAAACAGGATGTCCCTGGCTTTTCCTGGACAGGAAGAGCTATCAAAGACTTCTTATATGGACTGGGACTTTTCCTAAACAACAATGCTAAGCATTCATGATGCTAACAAAAAGTGAACCATTCGGCATTATGATCACTAAGAAGCACTACTTGGTTTTTATCTTTTCATCACTCTTGATTTCAAAATATAGTTAAAAACTGATCCTGGTTTTTTTTAATGACTAGTGTTTCATCTCTTATATTGTTCAACCAAAGGCTTAATTTACAAATGGAAATGGGAGCTGTCCGCTTAACACATAGGCAGGCATCAGGTTCTGCAAGTCCAAAGCCAGCTGTAACTCCCTGTCAACAGACTGCCAACATAAGTAAGAAGAAAGGCCTGTTGTTTTATCTGCAGTGCTTACCAATGAAATGAGTGATAATTTATACAGACTATGCGGGCTGTTTTTCCCATGATGGATAGAAAGTTTGTCAGCTGCATACAAAGTGTCCTAAATAGAAAGAGGGGAAAAAAGAATGTTTTTGTATGTGTGTCTTTTTATTGCACAGATAAGTTACTCAAATCATCAAGGTATATCAAACCCTGGGAGCTTTCTTTACCAAAGCATTGCCTAAGGATAAAAGACTGAGTTCAGAATGTGTCATTTGTGATTAATATTCCTTCAGAAACCAGAAGGGTGCTGCCATGGGTTCAAAAGCAATTCTAGGCAGAGCTTGGGATAATTACTTTTTAAACGAAATTTAAATTGGGAGTTTCCGTTATTACCCAATAATGCTTCCATTGCTGTTTGTACACAGGACACAAATGGGAGAAGTGTACAGAGGTGTGATAATCTTCCCCCAATTGTGCTGATTTAATGATGCTTGCTTCCCGTGTGAAAAAGTCCAGAGAAGGCTAAATATCACAGAAAACTACAAATCTCAGAATTCCATGGCATTGAGCCATGGTAGTTTAAAGTGGTGTCACATTGCATTAATTCTGCAGTGTAGATGCAGCCTCAGTAATAACTGTGATATTTGAAAGAGGAATTAACACGAAGTAGCTCATTATTTGTAACAAACTGTTCTACAAGCCCTGATTATAGTACATTGCTTTTCTTTAGCAGGCATATGTACTTCAGTTTAGAAAGCCTCTGACAGTGACGTTCCTTTTTACCAAACCTTTTTATGCAAATCCCGCCCCCTTTTTTCATGCTTGTCCTCTGTCTAGAAGGAAGGGTGCTTTTTTTAGCAGCTTTGATACTGGGAGAATAGTGAAGGAGGGATGGAGAAATACAGCCTTTTGGTGTTGGGTTCTTGTAGTGTATCTGCTGTAAACAATGCCATAAAGCTTGAGCTGGCAAAGAATAAGTTTCCGCTCCAGCCAGTCCTGCTGTAGCTGTGTGTGCCAGCCTATAACAGGCAAGATGAAGAGGAGATGCTGCCAGGATCATACACTGAATATACATGAACACCAAAACAGAATTAAACGGAGAACAGATAAGCCTGCTTCACCAGCCACTGTCATTGTTAAAAGGCTAGATATAAAATGGAAATCATAAGAAAAATGAAGGCTGGATGTATTCTTCAAAATTTCTCTTGTTTGTACTGTTACTTATAAATCCTGGAAATCAACTTTTACTACTTGCATTATTTTTGATATGCTTTGATAGACCTCCAATAACTAGCTACAGGTAATTACACTGGTTGTGAATTGTTACTTCAGGTTTCTGAAACAGTTATTTGCTCACTTTATTTCCCCCTTATGTCTTTCTTTCAAAAAGCAGGTAAATTCCCAAATAGGAAAAAAAAAACATATTTCCCTAAAATTTTGATTTATCATTAGAGGTCTGAGTTTACCGCGTGGGCCTATGAAGACCCATGAAGTGAGACTACATTGACTCATTCTGCCCCACCTCACACAACGTCAGTGTTGATCCATTCTTATCCTGGTGCTTTCATGTTTTTATAGTGCTATGTCACATTCACAAGAGAGAATTGTGAATGACTACTGATCTCACTCCAATAGCAGAAGCATGCATGTGTGGATCCTTATAGCACTTCTGCACTTATAATTAGTTTCTATGTGATGTGTAATTAGGCATGCTTTATCTTAGTCATCACACTGATATAACATCACTGTACATCTGGTCTTTGTTGTCAGGAAAGATGTTGACTGCTCAAAAATAGTATATAATTGAAATAATTTCAATTTATTGTAGGACAGATGCCCCCCCTCAACCCCTCAGGGCTGCAGGACTGATGATGGTGATTGATGATGATGATGATGATGATGATGATGATGATGCACACAAAGGGGGAAGTTGTGATCTGTGCAGAAAACCAATGAGAAACAAATCCATTAAAAACCAAGGATAATCCTGGATTTACAAGGTAATGAAGAAAAAGTTGTTTCAATGACGTTATTGGGTGTTGCTGCAATTGTGAGAATGGAGCTGTGCGAAAGCACATCCGTGCAGTAATGTCCTGAATTTCTTGGCTTGTTGGGGTATAATTCCTTGTTTTAATCTGAATGTTTGTTTTCTTTGGGAATTTATTATCAAGCAACTACTGTACTATTCATTGAGGCATTCAGAATAACCGAACTGGAAGACAATCTGGTCTAGAATGATCCCTCATTTCAGAGACCAGGATATTTATCACACTATACTCTTAAAGTGCTACAATTCCACTTTGACTCCTCTAGCTGCCTCCTGTTGCATTCTGGGATTGGCAGTTTTAAGGAGGAGTATTCAGAATTCTCAGGTATTCTAAATACCCCTCCTTAAAACTGCCAATCCCAGAATGCAACAGGAGGCAGCTAGAGGAGTCAAAGTGGAATTGTAGCACTTTATAGTGTGATAAACATCCAGGACAAAGAGATTAGCACAAAATCTTGCTCTTGAATATTCAATATTAGATAGTTATTAGGCAGCCTCCAGAACTATAAGCAGTGGAAATAATGTACTCCTGCTGGCAGCTGGCTTGGGACTGCGGTGGCAGCCCACTTTGGGAGTGGGTCATGTGGGCACTGTGGTCCCAAACTGATCAGGGCCAGAAGCCACTCTGATTGTGATCAGGTAGGGACTGCGGCAACCAAATGGATCATTCCTGAAGTGGGCTGCCACCACAGTCCTTCCAAGGCCATGTGCTTCAGCTGTATCTTGTGGCATTCTGGAGTTTGTGAGGCCTAATAGTTGTCTGGCTGAGAACTCTAAATGCCCTTCCCTAAACTACAAATCCCAAGATTGCACAAGAGGCAACCATAGCAGTAAAAGTGGAATAATAGTGCTATAACTATGTAATGTTGTATTCACAAGGATGAGAACATATCACAGTCTAGGTTCTTACTTTCAGCTAACTCCACTACAAATCTGGTGGGATTCATGCATGACCTGAAGGCAGGTAGAGAAACAATGCAAAGATGTTTCACTTCAGTTTTCCCCTGAAGCTTATGTAGCATTTTAAAAGGAAGTTGCAATGGGAGGGGGATGCTGGTTCTGCATCTAAAACTCACATGCTTCTTTCACCATATAACTTCCTTTTCCAGTGTTACACCATTGCACCAAAACAGAGAGCCCATATGATATACACTTCCTTTCCTTGGCACTGCTCCATCCAATCACTATTCAAAGCTGTTCTGCAACCATAACTCCATTGTAAAATGCATTATATCTGGAGGTTGAGGGGTGTGTGGAATCTCAATGAAAGCAACTATATTGCTATGGCAGACATCAGCAGGTGGTGCTGTTGCACATCATCTCTCAAATTCTTAATCATTGTTGTTTAGGAACAAATAGCAAAAAAAATGAGTGAGGGGAAAGTAAATACTTTGCTGGATGCAGCTCTAGGTTCAACAGGATATTTTGCAAAAGAAGAACAGGAGATTTGGCTTGCTTCCTTTACATTTGGGACTCAGAGGCTCTTTCTGCCTCCCTCCATCAAGAAAGCTGGATATAGTGCTCAGTAAAATTCCCTAGTATAATTTGTTGCTGTTAACCACTCTTGGGTCGATCTCAACCCATGGCGACCCTGTAGATGAGACATCTCCAAGACTCCCTATCCTCCATTGTTCTGCCCAGTTCCTGTAAACTCATACCTGTGACCTCCCTAATAGAGTCCATCCATCTAGCATGAGGCCTTCCTCTCTTCCTACTTCCCTCTACCTTTCCTAGCATTATTGTTTTTTTGCCTTCGCATGATGTGACCAAAGTACAACAGCCTCAGTTTTTTTCATTTGGGCTTCCTGGGAGATTTCTGCCTTGATCTTTCTAGCACCCATTTTTTGTCTTTTTGGCTTTCCACAGGATCCTCAGCACTCTGCTCCAGCACCACATCTTGTTTCTTAACTGTACAGCTCTCATGTCCATACATGGTAATAGGGAGTACAATGGATTGTATGATTCTGTCTTTGGTGCTCAGTTGTATATCTTTGTATTTTAGGATCTTTTCTAGTTCTTTCATACCCGCCTGCCCCATTCTTAATCTTCTGACTTCCCGGCTGCAGTCCCTGTTCCTATCAATGTTTGATCCCAGGTATGAGAACTCTTTTACTATTTCTATTTCTTCATTGTCTAGGATGAATTTGTGCAGATTCTCCGTGGTCATTATTTTTGTTTTCCTTATGTTCAACAGTAAGCCTGCCTTTGCACATTCTTACTATAATAGGATGTGTGAGATATTAAAACCAGTGTAACCCCACCCACTCAAGCACACTGTGGAGAGGTAATGTTTACTTATTATATTCAACTCAGTTCTGAAAAAAATCCAAATGATTAACCAGGTACACCGTATAACCAAGAACATCTTCAGAAACTGGCCAGAGGACCTACATAGTGGCATGTTAAGTTAATTCACACTGTGAATTACTTGTGTATTTTCCTTGTATATGTGCATAGCAGTGGTCTCAGCAATTTTTCTGAATCGGATGTGAATTCTTCTAAATCTGCATCTCTCTTTATGCATCAAATATAATTAGTGGTTTAAATTAAAACAGTCCTTCAGGCACCCGTCCATATAGCCCTTGATCAGGTAGCCAGAGTCACATTGACAGAGCTGCTGGCGGATACTTTCTAACCTAGTGCTGATCTTGAAAAGGTTACTATTTGGACTGCACACAAATCCCAGAATCTCACAGCATGTGCAGCCCTCTGACCATACTTTAGTGGAATCTAAAAAGTAAACCTATAGTCCAAGAATGGCAACTCTGGAGACCAGAGTTTGGATCCTTAATCAGCCATGGATCCCTGCTCAGCCATGGGCAAGTCATACTCTCTCAGCATTAGAGGAAGGCACGGACAAGCCTCCTCTGAAATATCTTGTCAAGAATAGGGTTGTTTTAGGGTCACTATAAATCAGAAACAACCTGGAGGCACACAAAAAGAATCTACAGAAGTGGTTTTTCTAAACTCTGGCTTGGTGTCATGTTCATTATCCCTTGTCCTTTACTGGTGGGTCAACATAATCCAGTATTTTTCAATGTGGTTCCCTCTGTGTGTGTTGAGCTACAAGTCTTATCATCCCCAGGCAGCAAGGCCAATGGCTGAGAATGATGTTGAGTGTAGTCCAGCACATCTGATAGACTCCACATTGGAGAAAACCCATGTCCCAGAGGACACATGGGAAAATATGTTGCTAGTCTAATACAGTGGCTCTGGATAGTGATTTGGCAGATGAGAAAATCTGGATTCAGACCTCAAAATTCAATGGGTGGACAAGATACACAGATTATTGTACCATTAAACAATTGCTTTTCAAAATCCATGGAGGAAAGGCAGAGTCAAGGTTCAACTGTAACAAACCTCTATATGCTCAGGTGCTTCTTACAGTTGAAAGTTCTTCCTGCTCTTAAATTTTTCACCAGTCCTGTTGCACTTATCTGACAATGAGTAAAACAGCAGTGCCCAAGTGTTGCTCTTCTTTGAATGATATTTTCCAGAATCTGCTACCACTTCTCTGTCCCCATATCTAAGCTGAGCATCCTTCCCCCACCCCTCCACCAATTCAAGACAAACAAGTATCTGTAATCAATAGTGAGCACCATCTGAGGGAATCTTCTTTGCTTGCTGTTACCTGTGATGCGGGAAACCTGATACATGGCAGCTTGCTTTCTTAGAAAACAGGTGGGAGCAATGCACAGCTGCTGTGTGAACTGTGGATATCAAGTGAAATGAATTTAAAAATGCACCTGAGTCCTATGTGGAGGGGCTATCTGCTATTTTGTTATCAAACAATTCCAGCACTAGGAGCTTGCAGACTGATGGAAAAGTGCCTCCTTTCTTTCAGGGTGCTGTCTTTTCCCCACTTGATCTATAAACTGCTAAAGTACAATCCTGCACATGTGGCTTAAAAGCAGGAAGGTACGACTAATGTTGCAGCCTGAATCTTGAATGGTCCCCCCCCCCAAAGAATGGCAAATTCTCCATACATCAGCCTATGGACTTTATCTCATGGGGGAAATAGTGGCTTTAAACAGTGATTATTCCGTGAAAATAACGTGATCATAATTAAGATTTTCACACGGCATTGCAATTAGAGCCATTATCTGGGGAATAAACAGGCAATAAACAGCAACAAATCAATCATGGGGAAATCCCACAAATGATTTGTTGCTGTTTATTGCCTGTTTATTGCCATGATAATGGATCTTTAATTGCAATGTGTGTGAAAAATCTTAATCACGATTGTGCAATTTTCACAGGATAATCACTGTTTAAAGCCCCGATTTCCCCCCGATTTTCCCCATGTGATAAAGTCCTAGGATTCTCCATAAATAAATTCTATTGAATTACATGGGCATAAGATTATGCTCGTAATCTGGGAAATCCCCCCCCCACCCCTTAAATGAGAGATCACTAAAGTGCAAAGCAATGTGTTTCCAGCAAAAAATCCTACTGAATTGTTGTTGTTGCTGTTGTTGTTGTGTCCCTCCCAGACATTTTTTATTTATGGTGAACATAAGGGCAAGCTACAATGGTGGGTTTGCCGCTGCCATCCTCTGAGGCTGAGAAAGAATGACTTGCCCAGGGTCACCCAGTCGATTTATATGGCTGAGCTGGGATTTGAGCCCTGGTCTCCAGAGTCAAAGATTCAAACCACTACACCACCCTGGTTCTCTCCCACAGAATTACAGAAGGCCTATAGCTAGGTAGGTAAGCATAGGATTTCAGCTTTAATCTTGTAGGATTCATTTTAATGGGAAATTCTGACTAACATTCAACTACTCTTGTTTTGTTGTGGTATTCCCTGCTTGTCATGATCTGTAAGCTTTGTTGTTGTTGTTGTTGTTGTTAACTGCCCTTGAGTTGACTTTGACTGATGATGGCCCTGTGGATCTGACATCTCCAAGCCTCCACTCTCCTCCACTACTCTGCATAAATCTTGTAGATTCAGGCCTGTGACATCCCTGATTCAGACTATCCATCTGGCTTGTAATCTTCCTCTCTTTCTGCTACCTTCAACTTTTCCCAGCATTATTGTCTTTTCTAATGAGCCATGCCTTCTCATGATGTGTCCAAAATACGACAGCTTCAGTTTGATCATCTTGGATTCCAGAGTGAGCTCAGGCTTGATCTGTTCAAGGATCCATTTGTTTGTCTTTTTGCTGTCCATGATATTCTCAGCACTCTTCTCTAGCACCACATCGCAAATGAGTTAGGCCCAGTATAGACCACCTCAAAGAGGTGGCCTGCATCCACCCCTTTTTGCACTGGATTGGGGCCAGGGCAACCTCACCAGCAGCCCTGTGGCCCCAATCCGGCATTTTCCAGGCCACGGAGAAGCAGCAAAATGCCGCTTCTCCTTGGCCCGGAAAAGGGGTGTCCTTGGGGCTTCATGCCCCCAGATACCTCAGCCCAACAGAAGAGAAAGGGGCGGCTTCTTTCTCCTCAGGATTGTTTCCGTGGCCATCAAGTTGCCATGGGAACGATCTGCTCTAGGAAGGAGCTGAGAAATGCAGCTCCTACCTGCGACATCGTAAGGGCTGCATTGCAGCCCTTATGACGTCACTTTTTGTTGCAGAAGTGCGGATGCTGCATGTTGCGCACGTCATCATGGCACCCCCGTGTGGATGGAGGGGCATCATGATTCATGGCATCCGCGCATTCTAAGGTTCCGGACCGTGCGGTTGCCGCATGATCTGGAACCCTACAATCAGCAGCGGTACACTGCTTTGTGCCCATCCATATCAGGCCTTAGTTTCCTTTTTTATCTGCATTTTTTCACTGTCCAGTCCTCACAGCTTGTTTGTTCATTTGTTTGTTTATTTTGAACTGCCCTGATTATTTTTGCTGTTTGAAACCTAAGTGGCAGCATGCTACCATAATTATAGAGTTTCTTCTAAATCTTTACTACACTGCAGGTACAGAAATATGCAGACACATTAGGAAAAAAGAAGTGATCAACAGGGTATGCATTTCAAGTTATTGCAGGGTTGGTTTTTTTTTTGTGAGAGATCTTTTTCTGCAGGTAAAATATGTTTAAATTTAAACCAACAGGAATTTAAAATAAATTTTAAAATTTAAAATAAGTTTACTATTTATTCATTCATACCAGTCCATTTCAGTTGATAACCTGCCTTAACCTGGGATTGCATCTTCCAAGGGACCCCAGCTTCCTGTGTTGATTGCTGATTTTGATGCCCAGCTTAAAAATTCAATTTAGTATGCCAGAATTTAACTAGTTGTTTTTAATAATCTAGTAAGGGTAGAGCATTAACTACCGATCATTGATGGCTCAGGATAGGACAAGGAAGGCTATCTTATCCCTTATTTCAGGTGAGAAATTTCCCTGCTTGGGCTATGAATTATCTCTGCTATTAAATATAGTCTTTGTCACCTACTCTGTATGTGGAAACAGAATATATATATAGCTAAAATAACATACTGATTTATATGTGGTGATGGGAATATATATATTTAAAGCATCTTGATTTATATTTATATAAACTTTTATAAGTGGGAAAGGGAGGGGAATTCAAATATTCTGATTTATTTGTACTTGTTTCCTTTACATCCCAACTACTGTCATTTCAAAAATAAGTGGGTTTTATTCAAAAAATAAAAATATCGTTTTTAAAAAATGTTGAGTTGTCTTTGACTCTCAGGCATGTTCTCCAAAATTTGCACTATATTTTTATTGCCTGGAGATTATGTTTCTGCCAAGAGATCAGTGCCTCTTATGCTCTATGGCAATTTGAGTCATTGCCTAATTGGTAACCCCTATAGCAGGGATATTTATTTAATGGATTTAGTATACACATAATGGCTTTTCATTTTGGTTTTACTTTTTTGCCACTTTTACATTTATATTTTATTGACTTTTCTTATGGTAATGAAAAAGGTAACACAGCCAATATCCTATGTTAGAAACATCCATTAAGGTGAAGGAGGAATACTGGAAGAGAGAAATCCTTAAAAAATAACTGTGCATGGTCGATATAATTGATCCCAGGAAAGAACCCTAAAAAATATCTGTCTTCTTGCTATTGCATATCTTCCAAAATCTAAAACAAGGCATAAACCTTAGAGGCCTCCTAAGACTCAATCAGTCAGCAGATTTGGGAACAAGCAAAGGAAGAGGAAAAATTAACTCATAAAACTAAACTCTTTCTTTCTTTGGCTGTAAATTGGTGTCTCGGCTGTACTACTTCAGACTGCAAATGGGATCAGGAGGGTTACATTAATGCTTCTCTATACTCAGTGGTGGCTAGTGGCTCCCATGTCAAAAATGAGGCTCTGAATGTATTCCAAGTTTTAGTCTGAATTTTGAAGGAACTATACAAGTGGCTGAACCAATTTGAGGGAAAGGTTTCAGACACTTGAATAGTCCCATAAACGTTTAGACTAAAATCAGGAGCAGATATACCACTCCAATGGCATGGAACCTGTCACAAAACCCTGTTCAGCCTTCCTTGTCAAAGAAAAGACTGAGGAAAGAGAGCTACTCTGGAAGTGTCATAACCCATCCACTGGATGAATCCAAGGAAGAGCAGGAAGATGTCATAATTCTATTCCCTATTCCTTCAGGGAAAGCAGAATCCTATCCAAAGCAGGTTGCATACCTAATTCCTGGGCATGGAAGCCATCCATTTGGAGAATCTTACTGAAATTTAGCCTCAGTTTATTCTAAAGTAACTATGAGAACCTGATCCAAATTGGGGGTTCAACATGGGAATATAGTAGGACCATCCCTCCCATGAGGTGGGATTAATCCTTGCCTCAGGGGATGAGTAGGTAGTAAATTTTGTGCCCTCTGCTTCCTCCTCACTAAATGAATGCTGTACATCAGTGATTCTCACCAAATGCCCCCAAACCTTGCCTAAAGCTATGGCAAAACATATGCACTGTTTTGTTGTTGTTGTTGTTGTTGTTGTTGTTGTTGTTGTGTGCCTTCAAGTTGTTTCCAATTCATGATGACCATATAGTGACTCTGTCATGGGGTTTTCATGTCAAAATTTGTCCAGAGGAAGTTTGCCATTGCTTTCCCCTGAAGCTGAGAGCATGTGACTCGCCCAAGGTTGCCCAAGTAGCTTTCATGGCCAAGGAGGGAATTGAACTCTGGTCTCCAGAGCTGTAGTCCAGCACTCAAACCACTACACCAGGCTGGCTCTCTATGCACTCTGATCTTTCACCAAGTTCCCAAACCCTGAAAATCAAATTCTGGACACTTACAAAAACCATGGGGTATATCTTGCCCTAGATTGAAAATTGGCTCCCACTCTTGCTGCAGATTTTCTCAGATTGTCTGGGAAGATTCAGAGTGAAAGGTGATTTTTTAAAATCCCATTTAAGAGTGGTATACCATGTGTTTACTGCTGAACTGGCCATGTGTAGTCTGCACAGTTTGCACCAGAACTGGGGATTGGCCAAGCGACATCTGGACTGATCGCCATGAGAATATGGGGAGGATGCACTATTTGGCCCATGGGGACATGGCCCTGGAAAAGGGATTTGGATCCCCATGAATAAACTCAGATGCCTATTACAGTTCTGAATGGTGATCTGCATTAACTGTACAGCTGGATTACTTTGCTTGACCAAGGTATTTTTTGCTTTCATTGCAACAAAGTAACACATCTGTTTGGGGTGAAAAGAGATATATTGAGATTTTTCTTCAAAGCAATAAGCTACAAGTGAGTTAACTTTCCAAAGGCGCAATGATGTTAAGTGAAAGCATTTCTCAATTTGCCTCAATCAAAGCAGCAATCAGGGATTGCTAATCGCTTTTATCAAGCCATGTGTCACAGCAATCGACATGATGGCAATCAGAATTGCAAGTACAAAGAGACAAAGATATATTGGAGGATTTAAACATAATTAGCCACTGAAAAACAGTGTGTGTGTGTGTGTGTGTGTGTGTGTGTTACCTGCTGTTGAAGTCAAGAACAACAGTTTGAGAAATAAAAGTTACAGAGCAAACTAGTGATCTTCTCCGTACCTCAATGGCCATAGCTCATTATGAATAATGGATAGGAAGGTTAAACTGAAACAATATATTCTGGATAATTTCCAGAAGTAAGTCATTATATTCTACTACAACAAAAAGAATACTCTTACTATATGAGGTGGTCTCTGAAACAAAGATCACTGGGCAGAGAGGCACCTTACATGGGTGAGGTTCCCACTCACATATGGTGCTTCTTCCTCCTTTACAGTGATATATACACACACACACCATTCAGGAAGGGCTGCATCTGCACTGGAGAAATACTGTAATGCAATTTGACACTGCTTTAACTGCTATGGCTCCATCGTATGGAATCCTGGGACTTGTAGTTTGTTGTGGCACCAGAGATCTCTGTCAGAGAAGGCTAAATATCTTACAAAACTACAAATCCAAGAATTCTATAGCACTGAGCCATGTGGTGTAGTGTGGTGTCAAACTGTACTATTTCTGCAGTGCAGATGCTTCTCAGGCTTTCAGATCAGTGGTATAACAACCCACTTTGATGTGCAGACATTCCACATGACACTCCATGGCCACAAAGTCAGAAGAGTCCAAAAATAAAGTCATGTTGTTCCACATTAATAAGTTAATTTTGTCTTAGGAGATGAAATAGGTATAAACGGCTTACTCAAAATCAACATAAACCAAGATAATTTGCAACAACGTAAGTCACAACCTCATACTGTTGCTGGTAAAATCTGTTTCTCTGCTGTTACTGAGGACTGTAGCTAAACTGAGAAGACATTGGAGATGGTGAGCGACAGCTTATAAAATTGTTAATGTTAGTGAAAAAGACTTTGACCTTGTGAGTTCTGTTGATACTACATCACTGGTCTGGTTAAGACAAGGGAGCAGTATGTTAAAATCTTGGTGAGCTTATATTATATATGTATGTATGTATTACATACATACATATATAGACACACGTGCACACACACACATTATCTATCCATTTACCTCTCACACTCAAATCTATATGTGTGTGTGTACCATAACACTAGTGCATTTAAATATTAAAGCCTGCTTCCAGAATATCTAAAGGAGTGTATCTTCCCATACACTTTCACATTTCCATTAATTTTGGACTATAATTCCCAGAATCCTCCAACAAGCATGACCATTCGCAGTACTGCCTACAGTTCTAGGAGCTGTTGTTCAAAAAGTAACTTTCCCAAGAGTCTCAGTAGTCTAACCTGATCTGTGAGTGGCAGAACTGGAGAGAAGAATCAGAGCACATGGTTCTCCAATTCTTCTGGAGGTTTGGGAATGTATGAATTGGGGGCTTAGCCATGTAAAAAGTCAGGACTCCCTTTCCCCACTTGTCTGGATCTCTACCTACCATGAAGGCTTGGGGAAACGCTTGCCATACTAACAGCCTCTGATTCTTATCTGGTTCCATTCCAAAAAGGCTCTCTCCCTACCACCCAAGGCTTTGGAATGAGCTGGAATTTGGCAACAGGCTCCTTTGTTTAACTGCCTGCCTCTGGAAGGACTGAACGCCAATTTGCACATGGCCTTGACTTGTTGTTTATAGAAGTGATGGCCTTCTTGCACACCATCTGGCATATAGAACATTTATTATGAGTCAGAATCAGTTAACACCTATATGAATATTCTTCCAGCTCAGTCAGGTTTGGAGCTGAATGAAAGAAGCTGTCTTCTAAGCAGTCATGTGTATACCTTCTTGCCACAGTAATTGTAGTATCCTCCCTTTTACAACTTGTATCTGGATTGTACCACCAATTGGCAACAAAGGGTCAGAGCAGCAATATCTATCCACACCAATAAACCAGTTTGGTTAGCTTTCAGTTCCACCTGGAGGGAGACCTTTGTAAAGCTAATGGGTCTAAATTATTCATCTCTGGCCTGTTACAGACAGCCAAAATAAAACTGCTTCGAGACACAGTGGAGGTATGGTGTTTCAATGATGCATGCATCCTAAGAGTCCAGAAGTTGCACCAAAGCCACGCTCCAGTCCTAAGGACTGGAGTGTGGCTTTGGTGTGGCTTCTGGACTCTTAGGGCGTATGCATCATTGAAACACCATACCTCCACTGTGACTCAAAGCAGCTTTATTTTGGCTGTCTGTAACAGGCCCAAGACACTGGATTTTGTTCTAAGATACAACATACTCTGGGGCATTGAGAGTAATGCCACAGCGGCCTGAGGAGGCATACAAATGATCTTGGGGGCTGCATATAGACTGTGGACCATGGTTTGTGCACTGGGACAGGAATCATGCAGTGTTCCAGATGTTGTTGTACTAGTGGCTATGTGCAGTTTCTATCCCTGTTCTATATTATTGTAACATAGGTCCAAAACACACTGCAGAAATAATCCAGTTTGAGACTGCTATCCCTGGCTCTGTGCTAGGGAATCCTGGGAATTGTAGTTTATTGTGGCACCATTGCTCTCTGACAGAGAGGGCTAAATGTCTCATAAAACTAGTTACCAGAATTCCGTAGCCTTGAGCCAGGGCACTTAACATGGTTTCAAACTGGATTATTTCTGCAGTGTGTTTTGGACCATAGACTGAAGCAGAATTAGGATACACACACCTAGGAGGTGGGGCTCTTTCAGTTCAGAGCTTGGAAAAGCTACTTTTTTGAATGGCAACACCCAGAATCCATTAGCCAGGTACCAATTTAAACATTCTTTCCTCCACTTTTTAAAAAATACAGACATAAATGTATTGTTGTACCATGACTGTAAGTTACAGATGTTTCCCATCTTAGAAGTTTTTTTTTTCTTAATTAAACATGGATATCAGACTTCACTCAAGTGAATGGTTTGTTCTCTTGCTTTATAGCAAGGATTTTCCATAGGAACAATGTCCCGCATGCCTTTAATGCCTTGTTTTATTAACTGGTGGTTTCTACTTCAAGATGAAGGCCTGGCTTGCAAGCTTGGGCTACATCTGGATGCAATGCCTTCAACAAGCTCCAAGGATTCTGCCTGATACATTCTTTTTGAAGGTGAAGATGAAACTGGAAGAAAATTTGAGGGCTCTGGTGCAGGAATCCAGAAATGTTCCCTTTATTCTACTCAGATGTGATTTTAAAACGAACCTCAACAGCTTTCGATGATATAAACCCACCTCCCAGCTGTATAAATATGTGTTATACTTGAGCCTTTTGTATCACTCTGTACTGCATCCCAAAAAGTGGGTTTATATCCATGAAAGCTCATGCTAAAATAAAAACCAGTTGGTCTTAAAGGTGCAGCCACATTAGGTTTTCTGCTGCCTGTCCTCCTCCTCCTTTTTATGGTGCAAGAGAATACTGCTTTACAATCTGGAAGTATATCTCCTAGGGTTTGGAGGGTTTGGAGGCAGTGAGAGAATATGTGGTGCATTTTAGTCTCTCTGCTGCAGCAAACAAGAAAAAGGTATGTGTGGGGCAACAGGGTAAGCTTTTGCAGAGTTGATGTAAGGCATAGAACTGCAAACTACATGTCATCCCGTCCTAGACGGGGTTATGTTCCCCCTAAAGGACAAAGTTCGCAGTCTGGGAGTACTCTTGGATTCTTCTCTACAATTGTCATCACAGGTAGATGCGATGGCCAAGAGTGCTTGGTACCAGCTTCGGCTGATACGCCAGCTGCGTCCTGTTTGGACCAAAAGGACCTTGAAACAGTAGTGCATGCACTGGTAACCTCTCGTTTAGATTTCTGCAATGCGCTCTACATGGAGCTACCTTTGTACCAGGTTCGGAAGCTTCAGTTAGTCCAAAACGCTGCAGCCAGACTGGTCGCTGGAACATCCAGGGCAGACCATATAACTCCAATAGCTTCCAGGCTCAATACAAAGTGTCAGTTATTACCTATAAAGCCCTACATGGCTCGTGCCCGAGCTACTTGAAGGAGCACCTTCTCCCATACAATCCGCCCTGCACTCTCAGAACATCAGGAAAACATCTATTAGAATGTCCGAGAGTGAGATTGTCAACAACTCACAAGAGGTCATATACATCGACAGCACCAACTCTCTGGAACAACCTCCCTGATGAAATTCGAGCCTCCTCCTCCACTGTAGATGCCTTCAAGAAGGCTTTGAAGACACATTTATTTCAATTAGCATACCCACCTGACTCTTTGTAGTCATTATTCTTGACAGAATTGCACTTTATTGCAATTTATTGACTGATAGATCTTCGGATGTGTTTTTATGTATATTAATATTTGTAGATTTTATATTTTTTAAACTGAATGTAACTATATTCTTGATGTGCACCTCTTTGATCATTGGAAAAGGGGTATATAAATAAAGCCTTATTATTATTATTATTATTATTATTATTATTATTATTATTATTATTATTATTATTTCTCCCTTCCATGTACAGAAACCACCTGGACTGGTGGTTAAACCTTGGGCCAACACCAGCAACTAAAAAGCCCTCCCTCATACTCTATGGCAGCAGTTTAGTGTGGTAGGGTAAACTGTATGGCAAAGACAGCTCTGTTCTCTAGCAGGGTTCTGTTGTTGTTCCCCACCATCTGTCTTGCTCTGTCTTAGAGTAAAGCTGACCCTGAACTGTAACACATCTTGGTTAAAGAGACAGGCAAAGAGTCTCTTCAAGGGATGCTAGGAAAATACACAGTCAGCTGAATGTCTTGGGGAAACACATCAATAAAAATTCCCAAGATACAGAAATTGAAATAAAATTAATCAAATTAATAAAAAAGTAAAACCACCAGTTAACATCATTAAATGCACATGTGCTCACATGAACACACATACATACCAGAACAACAGTGAGACAGGCCTTATAGAGTAGCACATCAAATGCCTCTCTTAACAGAAAAGATTTTACTTGTGTGTGAAAAGAAACAGGGAATGTGTCAATCAAACTTTGCTGGGAAGTGAGTTCTAAAGCCTGGGGGCAGGCCCTCTCCCATGTACTTCCCAGATATACCTTTGAGAGTGATAGGGCAGAAAGATGGGTCTCTCAAAACAGCAGATCTCAAAACATGAGCTTGCCCAAACAGGAGAATATGGTCCTTTGAATAACCCAGATTAGAGCTGTATATGTTCAGTAGTAAGGCCCAAGTGACCTTTGCTGAAATCACTCTTTTTCACTCTTAACTTTTAAAAAAAAAAGAATAGCTTAAATGTGTCCCGTGCCCACATCTTGACTTTGTTTGATAGCCAGGAGGGAAACAGTCTGTGACCTATATGTTGTATGTAACTAAATTCTCCTCAGTATGCAATGGGATCTTGTAGCACCTTTGAGACTAACTGTGCGAAAGAGGTTGTAGCATAAGCTTCCATAGACTTGGTCAATTTCCTCAGACCAAGTCTATGGGAGCTTATGCTACAACTTTTTTGCACAGTTAGCCTCAAATGTGTAACAAGATTCCCCTGGATACTGATATTCAAGACTAACACAGCTATGTCTTTCTACTCAGTTTTACCGAAATTGTCACTAAAGATGCAGAAGATTAAACCTGCTTGGTGGTGTAAATCAAAAAAAGTCGAGTGTAATCAAAGGTCACATATAATTTGTGCACTAGTCAAATATTTTGTCCCAAGTCAAAGGCAAGGAGGCTCTGTCTTCTTAGTCTGTTTTGGGTGGATGGGTGGATGAATGGGTGCTTTGTTTCCAGTTATTTGCCACAACTCATCTTTTGCAGAAATCACAAAATTTCCTGGGGGGGGGGGGGTGTTGAGTGGTATAACTAGAGTGTTGAAAAGTTTTCTTTTGGAGTACAACTCTCAAAATCTCCCAGTCAGCCGTGGGGTTCTGGGAATTGTAGTTTAAAGGAGAAACTTTTCAAAACTCTGGTATTTACACCAGCTCTTCTCCTAATATAGTTTTCATGTAGGAACTGATAGGAATCTCTTCAACATGCAAAGTCCATTAACAAACCAGAAGGCTGCCTTGCCAATGGTTAAAGCAGCAGAGTCTGGCAAAAGAAACAGGCCATGCAGCAATCCTTTCTCAATGCCCTCAAAGCAGCATTAAGAATTTTATCTCAGGAAGGAACTGCAGCCAGAAAATGAAAATCAGATGCACCATTGTATAAAATGCAGGAAACATTGCTGTCCAGATGTACTATACTGAGAATTATGTACTTAAACAGAAACATATTGAGTTGTTATACTTTACCTTTCCATAATTAAACTCTTCTCCAGGAGAGGTACAAAGAAATGGGATAGCTGTACAGGGGAAGTGAACTTATTGACATCACGCACAGACAGAGCATTCAAATTTCATCCAAATGCCAACAACGCCAGTCAATTTGCTTTTCCTATTCTGCTGGTACATTGTAAAAATGCTGGTGATTCATTCAGACACATACTAAAAGATTTCCTAGCAGAAAGACCCAGTGTGTGAGCTAAGGCACTCCTAAGAACTGGGTTGTTATGATTAAACTTGATTAACAAATCAGATGTGGTTTGATTTGGTTCAGATAACGCCTTCTGACTGAACCAGTTGTGTTTGGTGTTCAAACAGCTGCAGTCCCATCAGTACAACTTGCCCAGTAACATTTCCTCTCTCAATCTTTCTATCTTCTTCCTCTTGGGCCCTTGCAGAAAAAAAGACAATCATTAAGAAAATCTTTGCAAGAACAAGGAGAACAGGTTCACTAGGGGATGCCAGGAGTATCATGACTCATGACCCAGCCATGAGGAGGCAGATAAATTAATAATGACTATTACTGCTATACATTATTCTTCTGCATAATATATTAATATAGCACGTCTCACAAGTGCTTAAAGTTTCCCCTCATACATTATCTAAATCGGGGTGTACAACCTTTGGCCCTAAGGTTATAAGTGGCCCTTGACTGCTGAACCCAGAGGTATCTCAGCTCACTTTTCCCCACGGGCCACTGATCAGCTGGCCTGCAAGTGAGAAAAAGGTTGTTTCCCTGGCTTCCAAGATCTCTGTTGAACTGCTACTTTTAGGCTATCTGTCCCTGTTGAGGTCACGTCTGGCCATCAAGGTGATAACACATGTCTTAATGACATTTAACTGTATTTGGATGGGATTGTTGCTGTATCCTCTGCATGGGACTACCCTTGAAGAGTCTAGAAACTGTCCCTAATCCAAAATGCACCAGTAAGATGACTGGTCAGGGTTCCACCCCTCATCTATAACACTGCAATAGAAAATCCAAGAGTTCCTGGATAAGGCAGATTGTCTAGATTCATTTCAGTCTGAATTCATACGTTGTTATTAGATGGTGACAGCTTTGGTCACCTTGGTGGATGATCTACACTGGGAACTGGACAGGATGTGTGTCCCTATTGGTTCTGCTGGATTTCTCAATGGTTTTTGATACCATCAACCATGGTATCCATCTAGCTCACCTTCCCAGGATGGGATTTGGAGATACTATTCTACAGTAGCTGCATTCTTTCTTGGAGGGGTGCTCTCAGAGGGTGATGCTGGTGGGTTCTGTCATCCGAGTCATTGAAAAAGATGTTGAATAGCACTGGGCCCAGGACAGAATCCTGTGGGACCCAACTGGTAACTGCTCTCCAGGATGAAATGGAACAATTGTTGAGCACCCTTTGGGTTCGGCCGGTCAACCAATTACAAATCCATGTAACAGTTGCCTTGTCTAGCCCACATTTTAAAAGCTTGTTTACAAGAATGTCATGGGGAATCTTGTCAAAGGCCTTACTGAAATCAAGATATACTATATCCACAGCATTCCCTTCATCTACCAAGCTGGTACTTTTATCTTAAAAATAGAGATTAGATTTGTTTGGCATGACATGTTTCTCTGAAACCTGTGTTGACTTTTTGTGATTATGGAATTGCCTTCTAGATGTTCAGAGACTCTCTCTTTAATCATCTGCTCTAGAATCTTTCTTGGTAATGATGTCGGACTAACTGGATGGTAATTGTTGGGATCCCCTTTTTTCCCCTTTTTGAAGATGGGGACAACGTTTGCCCTCCTCCAGTCTGCTAGGATTTCACCTGTTCTGCGGGAGTTCTCAAAGATTATTGCCAATGGCTCTAATATTATATTTGCCAGTTCTTTTAATAATGTAATTAATTAATTAATTTGTTTTATTTATATACCACTATTCCAAAGATCATAGCGGTGAACAACAAGTAAGCTAATTAGCAAGTAAGCTAATTTGCCCCCAACAGTCTGGGTACTCATTTTAGCGACCTCAGAAGGATGCCAGCCTGAGTTGAGCTTGGGCCCTTTTGCTGGTCTTGAACTTGCAACCTTGTGGTTTCGAGTGAATGGCTGCAGTACAGGCATTTAACCACTGCGCCACCAGGGCTCCTGTAGTTCATCAGGTCCTAGAGACTTATATTCATTTAGATTAATAACCAGGTATTCCTGTACTATCTCTTGACTTACTCTGTGCTGAAATTTTAATGGTGATAAGGAGTGTATTTACATAGTAAAAGCCAGTGTGCCAACTGTGCCCATTCCTGAAGAACTTGGATCTGTCCATGGATGGTCACATCCTGTTTGGATTACTATAATGTGCTCTACATGAGGATGCCCTTGAAAAATGCTCAGAAACTTCAGGTGGCTCAAAAAGCTGCAACCAGATTGTTAATTGGACTGGCTATAGGGAGCACACAACTCCCTTTTTGCAACAGCTCCACTGGCTGCTGATACATTTCCAGACACAATTCAAAGTGCTGGTGATGCCCTATACCGCTTGGATCCAAGCTATCTGAATGATCATATCCCCCTTTATGAGCCCATTAGAGCCCAAAGATCATCTGGAGAGACCCTTCTGTCTGTCCTACCACCTTCCCAGGGTTGTTTGGTGGGAACAAGGGAGAGAGTAATTCCTCCCAGACTTTGGAACTTCCTCCCTAGGGAGGCCAGAATGGCCCCATCCTTGCTCTCCTTCTGTCAGAAAGTTAAGGCGTTTTTATGTCATCAGACTTTTAGAAACTGACTGGGGCGGGTTTCAGTGCTGGCTGGTGCTGTTTTTAAGGTCTGTATGTTGTCTTTTAATGAATGTTAATGTTTTTAATGTTAAATGTTTTTCTCTTTCTCAATTGTTTAATTGTGTTTTCAATTTTTGTATTCATATTTTTAGTAAACCATTTGTATAGTTTTAATCTGTATTGTTTTTAAATACATTGTTAGTTGCCTTGAGTCTTATTTGTGAGAGAATCATCATCATCAGCTGACCATTGTTAAGTTTCAAGGTCAGAATCTGTAGACTTTGATGCATGGAGGAAGTGGTAAGCACACCATCACATGAAAAATGCCTCCAGTGCCTCCAATGGGCCAAATATATTTCCAGCAATAATACTCACTGTCTTTTCAAGTGATTGCAATGCCTTCTGGATCATTTGGGAATTCTGCTCCCAGGCCTTCCTTCTTTTGAAATCCATTCAGGGGAGAGAGAAAAATTATTAATCCCACAATAATGTTGGTTTGTATGGCTCAGCTTGCAAAGAAGAATGTCAATATGATGCTGAAGCCAATGTTTAGACTAATGAATTCTTGCAGGTCAGAAAATGGGAAGAGGAATTAAATATATCATCCCCTGGCTCCTGAACACTTTCAAATCCAAATTGTTTTGGGTGTGTGTGTGTGTGTGTGTTTACAATTTCACAACACTGATATTTTACTTTCTAATGTGCTTTGACAGGCCTTGTTTCTAAAGCAGCAGTGAGATCTGTCTAGATAGAGACCTGGTTTTAAAGAGAGCTAACTGATAATAAAGATGAGGAAGTATCAGTTGGAAAAAACACACATTCAAAACCATAGAAATTGGACATTTTAAAAAGAACATCTTGGTTCAGGATGATTAGTGTACCTTGTACATGGTGCCTAAATAAAAATTTCCACTCTGTTTGAGCTTGGCCCAAGATTGGTCCCTGATCCCAAGGTAGCAGAGAGGCTAAGTCCAAGTACAATGAAAGACTGAACGAGTTCCTGGTGGTCACAGGCTGCCTTGGTTGGCAAAGGAAACTCAAAAAGCAGTGTTACAAAGAGCAGCCAAGATCAAATCTAAAAGTCCTAAACAAAGTTAGCCATGTTGGTCATATAACAAATCCAGTTACATCTACAATAAACCAAACAGTGACACCCAAAAAAGGTATCACTGATTGGTGGATTTTTGATATTACTGGAGAAACAACCTGTATTGACTTATTTTATTTTTGCTTTTTAAGTGTGCAATCATTTCGAAATGTTGTTTCAATATAAGTAACAGATCAAGTGTTATTTTCTCTGACTTTGCTATCAGTATCTCCTTCTTTGACAGTCTTTAAACAGAGGCTGGATGGCTATCTGTTGGGGGTGCTTTGATTGCGAGTTCCTGCATGACAGGGGGTAGGACTGGATGGCCCTTGTAGTCTTTTCCAACTCTATGACTCTATGAATCGATAAAGCAAGACCTGACAAAAGTGCCATTGTGTACAGTTAAGATCAAACACAGTGGATAAAAGCAAGTAGAAAGTGTGGTCTTAGAAGAAGGGCAAGCATGGGAAACACATGAGACAATTCTGTTATACAGCACTGAGGAGGTACATTGCTCCAGCAGCTGGTAAATCAAAACTGGAAGTTTATGTAACCTGGTTCTTCACACCCTGGTCTACTAACTGTAACCAGGTAGCATAGCCATCAAGGCATTCAACGTCTGACGAGTCTTCTGTTCTCAAGAAGCCACCTGCTTCCCAGGAGGCTTATTCCCGAGGACCCTGGTTCTTCTCGACCTATGACATCTGCTTCATCAAAAGGAGATTGCATGTCCCTGTCTTGCATTTTCTGGCACTGATGCTCTCTAGGGCTGCCAGGTTGCACTGTTTCTCCCTCTGACTCAATAGTTGATACAGCTGTTTTAGATATGTTAGGGGCCCATCCATAGGTGATAAAACTGTTATGTGTTATAGGTATGTTGGGGCCCCATCCACATATCTTTCAAAATCAATTGAATGGCAGGATGCAATACCTACAGCAGAGCTTGGTAACTTAGTTTAAAGAAGAATGAATATAATGATATGGTGAAGCCATCCGTAGCTGAGCATTAGTGTGGAGGAACAGATTGTGATGTCAGTAGAATGTGTGTGTGTTTTGTAAAAAAATACCTAGTCTAATGCAATGGGAAAAGTGAGTCAGTCAATGGATGATAGATGTGTGATTTCCAGGCCCGAAAGGGTCTACCAAATTTGTTCTGAGTCAACCATCTCTTATCTTGAAATGCTTCTGTCTTCATTCCCCTTCTTAGTGCAGATTATTAGTACTTATTCATAATTATTCAACATAAACTGCTGGGTCAGCATTTTCAGTTCTGGAAACAACACCAGATTTTTTTTTTTTTTAAAAAAAACTGCAATTAGGGCAATTAATCCACTCTGGGCTTTAATCTGAATTTTAAAGGAACTACCCAGAGTACCAAACTAATCCTCAAAAGAGGATCTGCACCCTGGTCAGCTCCTTTAAACTTTGCATTAAACCCCAGAATGGACTCATTGCCCTGCTAACATAGGTTCAAAACACACTGCTGAAATAATCCAGTTTGAGACTGCTTTAACTGCCCTGGCTCTGTGCTAGGGAATCCTGGGAATTATAGTTTATTGTGGCATCAGAGCTCTCTGACATAGAAGGCTAAATATCTCACAAAACTACAGTTCCCAGAATTCCCTAGCATTGAGCCAGGGCAGTTAAAGCAGTCTCAATCTGGATTATTTCTGCAGTGTGTTTTACACCCTAGAAGCCATCAGCTACCATTGCCTAGGCAATACATGCACAACATCTATTGAATGTCATGTTTTCCCCATGTATTTCCTCCAGTAACAGAAGCAATGTGCCTCTGAACCCTAGTTGCTGGAGAGTCTGGTCAGGAGAGTGCTGTTGTCCTCATGTTTTGCTCATGGTTTCCCAGAGGCATTTCATCGGCCACTGAGGGAACAGAAGTCCAGACCAGGCTGACTTTTGGCAAGGTCATCCAGCAAAGCTTCTGTGCACTAATTTTTTGGAAGAGTTATTCAAAGTACCCTAGTTCCACTTATATTTAATTGGTCAAAATTCTGACCAGTACTTTGCATCAGTTACTTTGTGTGTATGTACCTTCAAGTGACCTGTCCACTTATGGAGAGCACATACATTTCATAGAGTTTTCTTAGGCAAAAAAAATACTCAGAGGTGGTTTTGCCAGTCTCTTTCTCTGAAAAATAGCCTACAGCACATGGTATTCATTCAGTATACAGTGGACCCTTGTTATACGCTGGGGTTTGGTTCCAAGATCCCCCGTGTATAACAAAATCCATGTATGCTCAAGTCCCATTAAATATAATGACATAGCAAAATGGTGTCCCTTATAAAAAATGGGAAATCAAGGTAAATTTATACTTTTTTGGAACATTTTCAAACCGTGTATGCTTGAATCTGTGTATAAAAAATCCGTGTATAAGAAGGGCCGACTGTACTTTATTAAATGTACTAAATGAAGTAATCTCTCCTAGATTGACATACTTCCCCAAACCTTATGGAAATGTTATTCACTTGTGCTCTAACAGAATGGACTTCCTTCTCCCTGTGCAGCTGATGCCCAGAAAAATAGGTTGGGGTGGTGGTTTACAATCATGGCAATAGTGTCAGAAGTAGAGATCATGAAAATGGAACAATTTCCTAGATTTACTCATCCACAACTGTTCTGTATTCCCAGTCACTGTTTTGTCACAGTTATGATACTGTTATCATGACTGTAACCCCTAAACCTACTTAACCAGGCATTGTCTACATGGAGGTGCACTCTGCTGGCAATCAGAGCATTTGTGAATGATTTTTCCATTATGTTTGGGTGGGTCAGGCCAGGAGAGGTTACTTAAATTAAGTTAAGTAATTATCTAAAGAAGATAAGTTAATTAGTTAAGTATTCTTTACAAAGCAGCTGATGGAGAATACTTGCTAATATGTTTTTAAGGCCTAACAGTACAATCGTACAAATTTCTACTCAAAAGCAAGTCCATCTGAGTGCAATGAGACCAAACACCAAGTACATATAGCAGGGGTGGCAACTGTATCAACCAGCTGTTATTGGACTTCCAATTCTAGCAGACTTGGAAAGCATAGCTAGTGGTAAAGAAGGTTAGAAGCTGCAATCCAACAACATCTGAAGGGCTGCATAATTCTCACGCCTGCTTTATAAGACTGTTGCCATAAATTTCCAGCATTCTATAATTTCCATTAATTTCCAGCATTCCACTCGCTCCTTCAGTTATGTTTTGGGAGTGTCTTCTAGCATCAGATACAATTTCATTTGGGCAGAACACTACAGAATGTTTACATGTGTGTACGTGCTCACACAGGCATATGCATCTGCTTGTTGTTGGGAAGAAGTACATAGAGGTGACAAAGGTCAAATTAGAATAAACCTTTATAGATGCATAGTCTATTTTGGAACATTCGGTTTGTGGTTATTTGTTGTATCCACTATTAAAAAAATACTGTGCTCATTATTAATCACAGTTTGCAGATGGGAAGCTGTGACTGATGGATGAATAGCAGGTAGGATGATGGGTTTACAGGAGAGACAAAACTGGAATACATTTCTTGAGTTGTGTGCAGTTATTCCATTGCACTTGGTATTTCACTGTAGCAGTCAGTGCAACTGTCTCTGAAAGCTATTTTGCTGTGCATTTCCTGTGTCCCTATTTAATTCTGTTTGCCCAATATGCAGTTCACTGTGTTTTATTTAAGTCAAAGAGGATGACTTACTAGGGATATTTTATGGAACCATTAATTCATACCATGGTTGACTTCCACCACCCAAGAAGTGTATTAATGGCTTAATAAAACACACCCTGGAGTGTCTTACAATGATGATGGAATTGATCTTTGTCTTGTATTTCACTGTTTAAAACATGACTGGACTTAATTACAGAGGAAGATAACACGAGAAGTTTTGTCTAATAAAAGAAAGTTAAGTTGCTTTTTTTCTTAAGGTGCATTTTCTTAAGTCTGCAACATTTTTGTCACGTGAAATTTCATTTCATTCTTGTCCCGCATGGACCTTGTGCCAGAGCTTGGAATGTTACTTTTCAAAGCAGGCTGTTGCATTACTCATTGGGGTGCTGAACACATAAGCTGTTACCATAATAGTGAACCCAGCCATGAAAGAAGCTTATTCATTACCCTTGGTCATTATATTGTTCATAACCACATATCTTCCTTGTTTAAGGTAGTTTACTTGAGTGGGTGCAGAGCTTCTGTTTTGCAACCCCTCTGAAGCATTCTGCTGATCTGTTAATAGGACATGCTACTTATTATAGGAAGTGTGGGTGGCTGCCTCTTGCACTTCTTGGTCTGTTGTAAAGACTGGGTAACCTGGACCAAGAGGGTCTTGTTTTTCCACTTAAAAATAGAGCAGACTGTCACCTGAGTCACTCTTCCATAAGGAAGTGAAGCAGTAATGAGTAAGATAAATTAAATGTTATTTGTTCTGTTAAAATGAGGGAGATTTATTTTACCCTTAACAATTTCCCTTTTTAATGCAGGGCCATTTTAAGACACAAAGAAGCCCAGGACATAATAATCATTTGAAGCTCTTTTCCTGCAGGCAATGTGGTGTACTTGTTACAGTTTTGCGACTAAGGCTGCATCCGTACTGCGGAAATAATCCAGTTTGACATCACTTCAACTGCCATGGCTCCATGCTATGGAATTCGGGGATTTGTAGTTTTGTGAAACATTTAGCCTTCTCTGTCAGATACCTCTAGTTCCACAACAAACTACAATTCCCAGAATTCCATAGAGTTGAGCCATTGCAGTTAAAGTGGTATCAAACTGGATTATTCTGCACTGCAAGTGCAGCCTAAGTGACTTGGGTCAGTCTTCACTTTAGCCCTCTCACAGGATTGTTGTGAGGCTAAAATTGAGCAGAGGAGGAATATTGTGTAAGCCACCTTGGGATCCTTAGAGTTAAAGCGGGGATATAAATATAACAACATGTGTCACCATCACATCTGAGCTGGGTTGCCACTCTTAGCATGTGATTGTAACCAACTTGAGACGGTTGGACATGCTAGGTAAGGGGGGGGCACAGGATAGATGTTTAAAATCTGTGGTGCTCCATTTGATTCCTGTTGGAGAAATGAACAACCTGCTGCAACAAATTTTCAAGGAAATTTGAGTCACTTGGATTTGATACTACAGTTATTACAAAGTCTGAGGAGGTATCCAGTGTACCACCAGATCTGTTTCCTTAAGATTGATTTCAGCCATTGTAGCCTGATGATGTGTATAAGACATTTGAATTGGTTAAGTCTTGCCACATGTATCCTTGACCCTTGCCCATTTTAGGCTGATAAATCTAGCAGGGGTGGATTGTCTGGGTGGATCCAGGGGGTGGCAAATGTTTCAATATCTCAGAGAGATATGCTTGCTGCCTTGATGGAAGATGAGGTGTCACCTTTCCCGAAGAAGGCCTCCCTGGACACAGAGATATGTGACAATTTTTGTTCGTGTCCCCTTTCTGGGCAGGTGACAACACTTTTGATGGCTGAACAGCTTCAGCCATTCTTGGAAGAAACAGATTTTCTGGACCCATTTCAGTCTGATTTCAGTCTATGATACAGTTCTGAGACACCTTGGTTGCCCTGACTGATAACTCTGGGGAAAAGATGGGAAGTATTACCTCAGTGATCTTCCTGAATTTTGCAGCCGGAAGTCCTTGATCATGGACTCCTACTACTAGACTGGCTCTAAGGGATGGAAACAGGTGGCACTATGTCATGGTGGTCCTGCTCCTGTTTGACAGGCTAGTTCCAGAGTGTAGCATTGTATGACAGTCTTGTTCAGCCCTGTGGCCACTGTGCTGTGGACTAACACAGGTTCTACTTTGTTTCCCATAGTGTTCATATCTACATGCAGCTTTGAGAGAGGTCATTAGGAGTTTTGTGGCTGAGTGCCATCAGTATGCAAGCTACATCTGCCAAATTTTCCTCTTTTATACAATGATAAATGGAACATAAGTCTTGTCCCTTATTTTATCTGCCAATCCTACACTCAGCTCTATTTGTCCTTGTACCCAGATTAGCTGGAACTGTGTGGATGCAGGAGCTGCACCTAGATGCTATAGTGGGCTGGATGAGGGCCAATAAGCTGGACATGAATCATGGATAAAAATGAAGACTCTGCAAACTGGTGGTTCCTGAGTCTGGGACTGGGCTTGTGGACTGTCCTGGATGGGTTTGTGCTCTTTCTGAAGGAGCAGGTGCATAGCTTATGAAATTCCAAAATTCATCTCTGTCACTGGAGACCCAGGTGGACTTCATGGCTCAGAGTGTTTGGGTACAGCTTCAACCAATATGCCAGCTATGGCCTTTCTTAGTCAGGGACAACCTGTCCAATGCATTCACACCAATGAACCAACCATTCATTTCTACCCCATATCATTCTTTCCTACTGGAAAACCATCAAGTAAGAATATAATCCTTTCAAGCCATGGCTCCTGCTCCCAAAACAAGCTTCTGAAGATAGATAGATAGATAGATAGATAGATAGATAGAGGTAGTAAGTATACACACACACACACACACACACACACACACACACACACACAGGTAGTAAGACAGCCATTCTCCAGTCCAGTTTTCAAGCAGATAGACACTCTGTCAATTTGGCTAGACTAGGCTCCTCAATATGCCAGCTACTCCCCTTGCCACAGAGGCTATTGAGTCTTCCCCATTCTGGACACCCATCGATTGGACTCAAGATTCATGGTTGGTAATATATCTCCATTAGCAAGGCCTCAAACTAATCCACTTCTCCCACCTTTGCTTCCTAACTCTTGTATGTGTGCATGAGTGTGTGTGTGTTGATTATTTCCTCAATAAAAATACAAAACCTATTTGGATTTGCCTCTGGAATTCTGTGTGATTTGGACTTGGTATAATTGGGTCAGTCCCCAAGGCAGTTCTTGCTTCGGACAGAATATCATTCCATTTGAGCTACCATTAAAATTCCACTATAAGCATATTAATTTGTGGGTGCCCTCCTGAGACCCCAGCAATCCAGGTAACATATATCTTCCCAAGAACTAAGATCTGCTGGAGGGGTTTCCTCTGTGTCTATCAGTGAGAGCAATGCATGATGGGAGAACATAGGGAGAGATTTGCTATCCATGGCACACCAATTGTGGAATGCTCTCTCATTGGAGGCCTGATCGGTGCCAATGTTGGTCTCATTTTAGCACTAAGTTAAGATCTGGCTTTTTACAAATGCTTTTAGGGCCCAATGACCTTACCTTGTGTGTTCCAGATATACTGTATGACTTTATATTGGTATTATACATTATGCTGAAAGATATTAGTAGAGGAGCTTAGCGTACAACTGTGATTGAGCCAACATGGTGTAGGTATAGTGATCTGAGCATTGGACCACGACTGGATCCAAGGGTTCAAATACCTGCTTGGCCATGGAAATCCACTGGGTGACCTTGGGCAAGCCATGCTCTCTCAGCCTCAGAGGAAGGCAAAAGCAAACCCCATTCTGAATAAATTTTGCCAAGAAAACTGCATGATGGGGTCACCATAATTCAGAACTGATTTGAAGACATACAACAACCCCAAGTGAGTGTGATTACAGAAACTGAACCTAATTCAAAGAACATTGCTAACTCTGAATATGTCAGGAGGATGGAGTTTCAATTAAGTATGCATAACAGATCTTGTTACTTTTCAGTACTCATCTGACAGTATGCACAGTCAATAAAAATTGTGCTGTAGAAGGACAAATGAGGAAAGGGGATCTAGATCTGATATTTTACCAAATTCTGAAGTTGCGCAAATTTTCATTTTCATTCAGCTGGGGACTGGTGACCAAGAAGGATAGACCAAGATATTTAACTGCCTGTGCCAAAAAAGGAGATGACACTGCTTCCCTTCCACCTACAAGTACTGTCAAGACTGGCAGTTGAATCTTAGGTTCTGCACTGGTGATAGGAGAGAATCCTCTATTTCATTCAAGGTTAACAGGTCTGGTTCTGGAATGGAAGGAGGCAAGCCATTTGGAGATATGTCCTCTAACAGACTGGAATAGCCAGGAGCCAGCTGAAGGCCCTCTCCATCACCCATCATCTGCCACCTGATGTGACCGCCTCACTCTGCCTGATGGTAGGACTGGCCCTAATTACCAAGCATAAGACTGAGAGAGAACTCCATACAAGAAAGCTCTCAGCTTGTCCCCTTGAGAAGAGAAAGTGCTGAGCATCTCCTTGCTCTAATGACCACATTTAACCATCTCACTGCATGTGTTGTGGAGCGTCATTAATTAATGTTTGCAAAGTGCTCTGTTGCCTCCTTGCAAGTAGAAAGTTCTATTATTAGCACAATGATGGTTAACTTGTGAAGTTATTGCTTCCCCACACTGCCTAAAAGCAAGCTAGAGTAGTCTCCCTAGACAGACTTTCCACATGTTGGATGCTAAAAGTATCTTGTTTCACTCTTGGAAAAAATGCTCTGATGTATCCTTGTTTGACATATATAAACAGACGATCTGCTTTAGAGCATTTGCTGTTGCAGCGGCAGTAACAGAGGTCAGCACAAGGGAGATCCTGAGGCGTGCCTTTCTGGGTTTTTCTGCTCCAAAAAGATCAAGCAGTTTTGCCATCAGTCTGGATTTGAGGAGCTGCAAACCAAAAATGTAACTGTTCCAAACACTGTAAGGATGCCCAGAAGAGCAGGAGCAGAGTCAGGTTTCAAGGGTCATGAATACAACGACATCCCTCTGCAAAGTAACAACAGGTATCTCTTTGGCAGGAAATTCCTCCTAACCAGCACACAGGCCTATCAGGATATATACAGTTAAAATGGTAGCCTGACAACTATTGACAAAATCAGTCAGGACTCATGAGTACAGTATAGTGGCTGTTTTAATTTTTCCACTATGCAATCATGTCATTGTATTTTTTATTTTATTTTATTTCCAGGATTTATATTCTGCCTTTCTCCCACAGTGGGATTCACACATACTTTCTCTTATGGAAATTGTTCCGTGTTTTTGTACAATATGAACATATCCATGTTTTGAGATCTGCTAAGGAGACCCACCACCCTCAAAAGTACTTTTGATGGATACATGGAAGAGGATCTTCTTGGTGGACTTTATCACACCAATCTGCTGTCCAGCCACAATGTGTAAATGCACAGAGCAGCCAGCTTTACAGAGCTAGCCCACACTTTACAAGCTTGTTTTCAAGAATGTCATGGGGAACCTTGTTAAAGGCCTTACTGAAATCAATATATAAAGGTGAAGAAGGGTCAAGAAAGAGGAAGAACAGGCACATGCCTTTTCCTCATTTCCCCTCCCCCCAGTGCTGTCTCTGGCCTTCAGCTACCTGCGGAGAGGCAGGTGAAGGCAGAAGAGGGTCAGGAAGGAGGATGAACAGGCATGCACCTCTTCCTCCTCCTCCCCCCGTGCCATCCCTGGCCTTTAGCTGCCTCTGTAGAAACAACTGGAGGCTGGGGAGGTTCAGGAAGGAGGAGGAAAAGGCACACTCCTCTTTTTCCTCCTTTCCCTGCCGCGTGCCGGGGGAAATTGCATTGTGTGCTATCTCTGGCACACATGCCATAGGTTCACCATCACTGACCTAGTGTGTGGTCTTCCTCCCTTTCTACTGCCCTCTACCTTCTCATGATGTGACCAAAGTAAGGTAACCTCAGTTTGATCCTCTTGGCTTTCATGGAGATTTCTGACTTGATCTGTTCTAGGATCCATTTGTTTATTTTTTTGGCTGTCCACAGTATCCTTAAGATTCTTCTTCAGCACCATGTCTCAGATGAATTGATTTTCTTCTTATCCACTTTCTTCATTGTCCAACTCTCATATTTGTACATGGTGATGGGGAATATGATCTTGTCTACTTTTTTCATAGCTGCCCTTCCCATTCCTAGTCTTCTTATTTCTTGACTGCAGTCTCCATTCTGATCAGTGTTTGATCCAAGCTATAGGAAGTCTTTAACTATTTTGATTTACTCATTGTTTGGGTTTAATTTATGTAGATTCTCTGTGGTCATTATTTTTGTTTTCTTCATATTATATTATATTATATTGTATCAATTGCTTTTAGATAGTATATGGTTTTATATTGTGATTTTAAATAATTGCTACTAGTATTATTGTTGTTCATATAATTCTGACTGTAATCCTGCCTTGATCCGTCAGGAGAGGCGGGACAATATAAATAAAACTTTTTATTATTATTATTATTATTATTATTATTATTATTATTATTCATGTTCAGCAGTAAGCCTGCCTTTGCACTTTCTTCTTTGACCTTCCTTAATAATTGATCCAATCTGTAATGTTTTCTGCTGGTAGTATGGTATTGTGAAGGTGAGACTCACCCACCCAAATACTTTCTTGAATGGCAGTCCAAAGGGTCTTTTTGATCCCACTGTTGCCATCCATTATGTCAAGGTAATAGCCACTATCCCACCAATTCTTCACTGCAAGACTCAAACTTGGGATTCTCTTAAGGGTCACCTGCACTATAACTCTCTTTAGATGCCAGCCCTCTGGGTTCCAAGTCCTCCCCCCCCCCCCAAGCTTGGCACCAACTCTTCTTTGACAGCCACACACCCACTATCTAAGGTGTCCCAAACATAAAATACTTTTCTCAGTGTTGGTAGCATTTTAATGTACTTCTAAAACCAGGCAGCTGCTTGTTGAAACAAGGTAAGAAATTTATTTACAAGCCAGGCTAAATACAGTATCTCTTTTAGTGGCTGGCAGTGTATAAATACTTTATTACTTACACAGTTTAACAGTTTCTTTAACTTGTCTTCATAATTGTTTCTTTATAGCTTTATATATGTTTCCTTACAGACTAAGTTCTCTCAGAACCTTCTGTAACTTATAACCCTCTGGGTTATAACCCACTAGTCACCAAACACTATGTCTCCCACAGGACACTACAACAAAATAATTAAGGACACTCTTTGTCTCTTTCTTGGGTACCTAAAACCCTTTCTAACTGCCCATCACAGCAGCCTAACCTAGCCTCAATGGCTCTTCACCCTTCAGGGCACAATAAACATCAACCCCTTTCAAACCTGCTCCTCCCTTTTATATACTCACTCCTGGGAGCAGCCACCACCTTTTCCTGGCTTTGCTTCCATTGGCTACTGCCAAGGTTCTAATCTACCTGTTGTCTCCACAGGTATCATCTGCAAGCATATGTTAGATGGTTCATATTCTTCCTATCTTCACTCCTCATTCTTCTGAGTCTAAACGTGCTCTTTGTAACATTTTTTCTGCAAATAAGTTGAACAAGTAGGGTGATAAAATGCAGCCTTGCCTGACCCTTTTGCTGATTGGGAAGCATTCTGTTTCTGTATATTCTGTTCTAGCAGTAACCTCTTGTCCTATGTACAGATTTCTCATCAGGACTATCCGATGTGTTGGCACACCCAAGACTTTAACCAAGACAAACCTCTGGGAGAGATCGTATGGAGACATCGGGCGCGGTGTTATCAGTATGCTGATGACACCCAAATATGTTTCTCTGTGTCTCCGACTGTTACAGTGGCTAAGGATGGCATCTCTCCTCTGAATGCCTGCCTTGAGTCAGTAATGGGCTGGATGAGGGAAAACAAACTCAGGCTGAATCCAGAGAAAATGGAGGTATTTGCCATAGGCACCTCAGGTCTGCGGAAGGAAATTTATCAACCTGTCCTGGACGGGATCACACTTCCCCTGAAGGACCAAGTTCATAGTTTGGGAGTACTTTTGGATTCATCTCTACAGTTGTCATCTCAAGTAGATGCAATGGCCAGAAGTGCTTGGTACCAACTTCGGTTGATATACCAACTGCGTCCCTACCTAGACCAAAAGGACCTTGAGGCAGTGGTACATGCCCTGGTAATCTCTCGTCTTGATTTCTGTAATGCGCTCTACATGGGGCTACCCTTGTACCAAGTTTGGAAGCTTCAATTAGTGCAAAACATGGCAGCCAGACTGGTCACTGGTTCTTCAAGGTTTGACCACATAACGCCAATTTTAAAAGACCTTCACTGGCTCCCAATTTGCTTCAGGGTGCAATACAAGGTGTTGGTTATCACCTTTAAAGCCCTACATGGCTTGGGCCCAAGTTACTTACGGGAACGCATCTCCCTATACAATCCGCCCCGCACTCTTAGAATAACGGGGAAGAATCTGCTGGAATTAACAACAACTAAATTTGCCTCAACTTCCCAAAGAGCTTTTATTATAGCTGCTCCAAGATTGTGGAATAGTCTCCCAGAGGAGATCCATCTTACTACCTCCCTGGAAACTTTCAGGAGGGCAGTTAAGACGGAGCTCTTCCTGCAAGCATATCCACCCGACCTCATGTAAGACACAGTTCCACCTCCTTGAATAAGATGAGTACTGTTTTTAATTGGTAATTTTTAAATATTTTATTGACTTGTTGTATTTCATTTTGTATTAGCTTACAGTTGTAAATTAGCTTACAGTTGTAAACCGCTTAGACATTGCTTAAGCGGTATGAAGCAGTATATAAATGAAGCTTGTTTGCTTGGGGCTTTTTTGTATTGTATTTTATACTAGGTTGTGATCCTGTCTCGATCCATCTGGGAGAGGAGGGAAAATATAAATAAATTTATTATTACTGTTATTATTTTTTGAGATCTTTCCTTAGTTTTTCATGATCTATGAAGTCAAAGGCTTTGCTATAGTTTATAAAGCACATGCTGATTTTTTTCCCTGGAACCCTTGCTATGCTCCACTAGCCTTTATATATTTGCAATGTAGTGTGTTTGCATGTTTGCATGTGCACATGCAGTGTGGTTTTTGCTTCTCTAGCTAGGGTGATGATTAGAGAAGAAAACTTTATGCTTTGTGCAGAAATTGTTCTCTTCTAGAATCACCTCCAGCTATTTCCTAACCATTATTGGTCATTTGTCTACAGTTTCCCTAACAAAAGATGTACCTGGCAAGTTTGCCCACTCCCCATTAGCAGTCATTCCAGCTCCATTAAATAACCCTTTCCTGTCCAGCCTTCACCTGTGTTTTCCTCCTCCTATTCTTTCTCTCCCAATTAGAACAATAGCCTGAGCAATTTGTTTTGCAGCCTTTTGTACTGGCCTGATTATTTTTCCACATGGCTGTGTATCTCTAAGCAAAATCAAGCATATGGAGATAATATGGGGAGGAGGGGGGACTCTATGTGTGAATTGGTCTTCATTTGTAAAGACACATCTTGAACAAACTTGCCTATGTAGTATGGCGGTATAAATTGTGAGTACACTGTATTCCAGGATGCCCTAGAATCAAGATAGAAGGGAGTGGATGTGTGATAAGAATCAAACATGGGAGGAGCTGCACAATATACGTTTTGCGTTTTGCGTTTTCTTTTTTTTTGTATAATCTTTGCATATTGTACTATTAGTTTTCCACCAAGATTTGATACTTTGAAAAAATCACAGGATGACTTTGACGTGATGACTCTTAAGGCCAGATGTGCAGAGCAAAGATGCACTCTGTACACTCTCAAACATACTCTCTCTTTCACTTTAACTTTTTATAGGTACTAAATGTACACTTCAGAACTCAGTCCTACCTCAAAATTAATATGCCATGTTTTCTATTCATCAGGGATTTGCTTGAAGAGGAACCAAACAAACCTGTGGTTTCTTGAGAAGGGCATCTCTGTAGACCAGAGTTTGATGCCCAGTTTGGCCCTGGAAATCCACTGGGTGACCTTGTGCAAGTCACACACTCTCAGCCTCAGTGGATGGCAGTGGCAAGCCTCCTCTGAACAAATTTTGTCAAGAATGGGGTGGCTTTTTTATATGGGGTGTTTGCTATATGGCGTTGGTATTGTGGTTTAATTGTGGTTTTAATGTTTGCAATTTTATATTAATAATAATAATTAATAATTTGTTTTATTTATATACCGCTATTCCAAAGATCATAGCGGTGAACAGCAAGTAAGCTAATTAGCAAGTCAGCTAATTTGCCCCCCAACAGTCTGGGTACTCATTTTAGCGACCTCGGAAGGATGCAAGCCTGAGTCAAGCTTGGGCCCTTTTGCTGGCCTTGAACTCGCAACCTTGTGGTTTTGAGTGAATGGCTGCAGTACAGGCATTTAACCACTGCGCCACCAGGGCTCCATATTGTTTTTATGTGATGATCTAATTTTTTTATTTAGTAAGTTTTTAAAGAATGTTTATTTGTGAGCCACCTTGGATCCCTTTCTTGGAGAAAGGTGGCATAGAAATTAAATAAATGAATAAATAAATAAGAAATATGAAAAACCCATGATACCTTAGGGTTGCCGTAAGTCAGAACTGACTTAAAGGCACACAACAACAGCAACAAAACCAGAAGGGCTGGACAACATCAATGGAAGCAGAGGTCAGTTTTCACACAGACTCCATTACTTGTTTTGAAAAATTGGTAATTATTGATGTTAAGTAGGGTCGGGTCACTGCAACCTGCCACTCTTGTAGATAATTGTGGAAGAAGGGATTTCCAAGGTCTAATGTGCACTGATGAAATAATACAGTTTGATATCACTTTAACTGCCATGGCTCAATGCTATGTAGTTCTGGGATCTGTAGTTTTGTTAGCTGTTTAGCCTTCTCTGTCTGGGAGCTCCAATGCCACAGCAAACTACAAATCTCAGTATTACATAGCACTGAGCCAATGCAGTTAAAACGGTATCAAAATGCAGTGCAGACCAGACATAAGAGAAGCAGTTCACTTGTCCCTCGAGGTGGGTGAGGAGGAAAAGAGCAGTCTGGGGAGTCTGGGAGAGCCAAGGGCCTCAAAGCTAGCTTTGGAGGGCCACATGCAACCCCAGGGCTGCACTTTCCCCTCTCACTCTGGTAGTGTGTCTTCTCTCATCATCTTCAGAGAGGCTGCAACTGTCCCTTCCAGTGCATGCAAGAGGGAGAACATACACCATTCCCATGCATCTGAGCCAGGCATTGCTGTCCAATCCCAAGCTGTCACAAACCAAGTCACAGGAACTGATAATGACAGATCTGTTGTCTGAGAAGGAACGCAGCAGCTCTCTGCTTCCAGCCTGTTGTTTATCTCGTTTCTGACCCTCATTTCTGAGTGCTTATGCCGCAGGCAGCCAGAAAACGACATTCTTTTCTCTCTCTATCTCCCTCTGGGTTTTCATCAGACCATGCTGGCTGCTGTCACGTCTACTTCTTGATTAGAGTTTCTTAGGGCTTGTCCTCTGAGGAAAAGAGTCAACTTGGTTTGCTGACAGGATAATAGAATCCTAGAGTTGGAAGAGACCCCCAAGAGCCATCCAATCCAACCCCGTGTCATGCTGGAAAACACAATTAAAGCATCCCCAACAAATGGCCATCTATCCTCTGTTTAGAAACCTCTAGAGAAGGAGATTCCACCATACTCCAAGGCAGCATGTTCCACTGTCAAACAGCTCTTAACATCAGGATGTTCTTCCTAATGTTGAGGTGGAATCTATTTTCCTATAGTTTGTAACCATTGCTCTGTGTCCTAGCCTCTGAAGCAGCAGAAAACAAGCTGCTCCAACCTCAGTATGGCATCCCTTCAAATAATTAAATACAGTATGGTTATAATGTCCCTTCTTAACCATCTTTTCTCCAGGCTAGCCATACCCAGCTCCCTAAATTGTTCCTCGTAAGGCATGGTTTCCAGACTATTCATCGTTTTGGTCACCCTCCTCTGGACACACTCCAGTTTGTCAATAGCCTTCTTGAATTGTGGTGCCCTGAATTTGGCACTGTATTCCAAGGTGAAGTGTGACCAAAACAGAATGGAGTGGTACTATTACTTCTCTAGACATTGACACTATACTATTGATGTAGCCTAGAATCACATTGAGTTTTTTAGCTGCCGTCTCCCACTGTTGACTCATGCTCAGCTTATGGTCTACTTAGACTCCTAGATCCTTTTCACCTGCACTGCTGTCAGACCAGGTGTTACCCACCAAAATGTGTGTTTAATTTTTTTTCTGTCTTAATGTACAGTAGTACTTAAATATATTTCAGTGACTATACTGCAATTCCCAATCTAAGGAAGGAAGGTTCTCTCAAGATGGGCAGGGGTAGATGGCAAAAAGCACTTCCACATGACAAAGCCCATGACAAAGGTCCTTATCATATGTGGGGGGTTTGCAGCTCAGATCCGCAGTCACTCCTGTTCTAGCAATGCGAAACATCATGTTCTTCACACCAGATCCGGAGTCACTCCTGTCTAGCAATACGAATTGACGTTGCCCTTCCGAATCAAGGGGGAAGCGGAGTCAGTTCAATTTCAAGCAAGTCACGGGATGCGGATTCAAGCAAAGCGGAGTGAGTGCACATTGTATTACCACACCGGAACATAATTTGAGGGTTCAACTATTTGAATCGGCACCCTTGCACATACTCAGTGGGGCTCTGGACACTGTCATCCTTCCCTGCCCCCTCCTTAGCTGTCATATTTCATCGAGATGAAGGAGGAGGCAGGGGATGATGGGATGGGTGGCAGGTTGAAGGAGGGGAGCAGATCGGGGTTTAGGAGGAGGCAGGGGATGATTCCCATAGAAAGGAATCGCGTTTGAAAACACATTCACATTATGACGTGAATATGCATCGTTGGACCTGCACTCATGTCGGAACTGAGCTGCAAAAGCTCTAAAAATCTCGGTCTGATAAACCTCAAAGAAGCTCCTTTTTATAAAGTCTTTTTATTCCCACCCAGTCCCCATCGTTTCCTCTTCATTTTCAATCTAGCTAGATTTTTTCTTTCTTTTAAAGTAGCATTGACACTGGGAGAATTGTGAAGGAGGGCTAGAGAAACACAGACTTTTGGAGCTGGGCAGAAGAAGCCTATACACAGAAAACAAGTCAATAAAAAGTGAGCTAGGAAAGAAGGGGAATCTACTCTAGTAGTTGTAAGCAGAAGCTGCCCCCAGAATCCTTGACTGAGGGTACAGAAATTGTTGCATGCCTTCAAGTCATTTTTGACATACGGCAATCCACGTTTTTTTCTTGGCAAGTTTATTCAGCAGGAATTTGCCATTGCCATCATCTGGGGCTGAGAGAGTGTGATTTACCCAAGGTCATCTAGTGGTTTTCCAACCTGTAGAGTCATGGAAGTTAAAGTGGTGTCAGACTGCATTAATTTTACAGTGCAGATGCAGCCTGAGTCAGCATGGAAAGCAAAACCAAGAGAAATTGGGAGAACAGATAAGCCTGTCTCACCAGCTACCCCCAGCAGGTCAAAAAAGCATAAATTAACATTGGGCTGGTCATCTTTTCAATGGTGCAGGAACCTATCCCTATGCTTTCTCTGTTATTTCTGCCTTTGGTACTCAATTTTCTGTTAAAGAAATCATGCCTAGGAGCACATCTACTTTGTTAACTGAGGTATGCCTGTGCTTAGAGAGGGAAGGCGAAGAATCAATCCAGTATCACCAATGCAGAGGTCAAACTCAGAGCAGCAGCAACAACAACAGCAGAGCCTTTGTAATTAAGGATTAAAATAAAGCACAAAGCAAAACAAAAGCCACAAAGGAGAGTGGGGGAGGAGAGGATTGCAGGGAAAGCTTAGGAAGGGAAAGAAATAAACAAGGTCTGGCAGAAAGGCTAGCAGTAAGGCACCTCCCTATCTTGTCATCTGTTCTTTGGGATTCTCCCACTCCCTGAACATTTTGTACAGCAGTAACTGCCCATTGTCCATTTTAGCTGGTCAATTACCCCAACAAGTTGCCAAGTGAGAGAGAGAGAGAGAAGGGCTTGAACTGGAGGCTGTGTTTGCTTAAAGAAATTTGTAAACAGATATAAAACTGGTGTGATGGTTACATGGAATGCTTTTCCCCCAAGGACTCCGATGATATATGACAAGGATGGAGAACTGTGGTGGCTTTCGAAACATCTGGACTCCAGTTCCCATCAGACACAGCCAAATGACCAGTGTTTGGGAGTGATGGGATTTGTGGTACAAGAGCACCTGGAAGGCTGCAGATCCTCCATCTCTAGTTAATAAGTCTGAGGGAACATTCAATATGTGGGTGTGTAAGGGATCAAGAAGATGATAAATTTAGTGAATGTGTAACTATTCTCCCCAATTACCTAGCTAGCCTTTCTCTTCCACACACATCCTGGTTATTTTTGTTGTTAACTGAGAACTCTATCATACTAGACTGTTATAGCACTATTATTTCACTAACTGCCATGGCAACATCCAATGGGATAACAGGATTTACAGTTTATGGCGAGACACGTGGAATTCTCAGCCTGAGACTCCTTGGGCCTCCATAAACTGCAAACCCAAAGAATGCCACAGTATGTTGCTCTGGCAGTTAAAGTGGAATAATAGCATTATAGCAGGATAGTGTGATAGACACTCAGGTCTCCTATTCTTAATTTCAAGTTTTCCTCAGTATGGGGAATGACTCCTTAGTTGATGTGGGAAATTGCTTTCAGATTAGTTGTGAATTTCAGATGCCCATTGGTGCATAAAGACTTTGATCATGAGCCAGTAACTGACATTTGTCCCATATTCCTATGCTGAATTTACTCAGAAGTACTTTGTATAATACTGTCTCTCTCTCTGGGGTGGGCAAGTGTGGTCCTTCAGATGTTGTCGGACTGCTACTCACATGATTATCCACCACTACCTCTGCTGCTTAGGGCTGACAGTTGTAATACAATAACATCTGGAGGGCAATGTTGCCTGCCTCCAGTATACACACTGAGAGAGTAATTTTACTCCTACTCACTTTATTTCCAGGCTAACTAAACAGGACAGCAAAGAATAATAAACAGAATAGAGGAAGTCTTGGTCTGGACCATAATAACACATCTAATCCCACAATGGTCAGGTTATTACAGTCCTATTTATGTCAATGAAATTACCAGGTAAGTGAGTTTATGACTTCATCCTCTGTGTGCTATTTGCGAGTTCCTTTCCTAAATGTTCTTCTTTTAACAATGACGGTAATGTTCCTACACAGGATGCTGCAGTCTTTCAAGAAAAGAATAATAATAATAATAAATGTGTCCCATGAGCTGACCTGGCTCTTATTGCACACTCCTATAATGTTGAAAGCCAGCACGGTGTAGTAGTCTGCATGTCAGGTGAGGGCTCTTGATTTGCATTTCTGCTCTGCCACAGAAACTCAAGGGGTGACCTTGGGCAAGTCACATTCGCTCGGCCTCAGAGGAAGGCAAAGGCATATCCCGTCTGAACAAATCTCACCAAGAAAATCTCATACAGGCTGTGTTTCCCTTATCCAAAATGATGGGGACCAAAAGTGTATTAGATTTTGAAGTTTTTCAGATTTTGGAATATTTGCATATAAATAATGTGACATGTTGGAGATGAGATATAACCCCAAATTGTTTCTCTTTCACACTGCTGCTGTCTCATACATCCATCGACTCATCCACACACTGATCATGTAACTTCTGAATTCATATATATATAAAGTAACATTGAATGCATTGAAAATAAATACTTTTCTTGATTACTTACAGCCTTTCCTCATTTACATCTGTGTACTCTCAAAATATTTTCTCTCTCTCCTGAGATTATAGAATTTATTCTAAAATTCGACAATTCAAAATTTGTGTCTTACGCATTTCTGCAATAACCATCTGGCCAGCCCCATGATCCTGCAATTTTATATTGCATCTGGCACTATTTCTGTATTTTTTCTTTTAAAAGACATGTAAAATAGTGTATTGTATTTTTAAAAATGTGTTCTTAGTAAACCAGTAACTGCAGGCTGCTTCGAAGAGTATCACTTTTGAACTAGAAGGGTGAAAATGAATTCAAGAAATGGGCATACCAGATTTGCCAGATGCACTTTTACTAAGACACTGATTATCACCAACAGGGACTTGGGGCAGAATACATAGAATTAAGGACTTTTGAGCCCTGGAATTTTGTTTTAAGGACTAAAACTCAGTGGTATCATTAGAGAGAAGCAGGGTGTGTGAACTACACCTAGTGAGACCCCAGAAAGATATACCCAGTGAGACTAGCATAGTTACTGGGTGAGTGAGAAAGGGTGTTTCATCCCTTTCTCATTTGCCCAACAGTCATGCTGGAACTCAAATGGCCCTCTGGAGGCCAAGGCACCACTCCCGCCAGTGGGGGGGGGGGGGAACAGTACCTTCGGATTTGGGGCCTGCACACCTGCAGCCATGCTGAAGCACAAACAGAGCTCTGGGGCCAAGGCACTGCCACCTCCAGTGAGGGTGGCTGCTGGGGTGGTGGGGGTGGCTTCTGAACTCCAGACTGACTGAAGCCACACCAGACCCCAAATGGCCTTTACATCCACCCTCCAGCAGTTTTGGCTGCTGGGGGGTTATAGTACCTTCTGTTTGAACTCTGGAGTGGCTGCAGCCATGCCAGAGCCCAAATGGCCTTTGCCCTGCCTCCTCAACTGGCGGTGGCTGCTGGGGGTTGCAGTACGTTCTGGAGGCCATGGAAGTCTTCCTCCCCCCCCCCCCCCCCCCCCGCCCTGGGTGACACCAATTTCAATTATGCCACTGCTAGAACTGTAGTGACCCCATCATTCCCTCCCGTCAAAAAAATAAATTCGGGTTACCTCAGTATTTTAGTTTATTACAGTTAAAAGACAGGAACAAAGCCATGTGTGTGTGTGCATGTGCACGCGCGCGTATTACAAAATGTGGTATTAAAAATTATGAATGTTGTGTTCTCCCCCTTAGGGCCTTCCATCAACACTAACCATTTACTTTCTTATTTATGTCTCATTGGACAGAAGTTTTGCCACTGCTGGCTTTATAGTTGCTGCTGTAGTTTGCCATTAAGTGGACCTTGGCTTATGGTGATCCTACAAATGAGAAACCTCCAAGTCATCAGCTGCCCTTCTCAAGCCTATCAAACTCAGGATCATGGCTTTCTTAATTTAATCAATCCGCCTGTAGTGGGGCATTCCTCTTTTCCTACTGCCTTCCATGATAACAAGCATTATGATTTTTATCCATGAGTCACAGGGCTAAAATGTGAGAGCCTCAGTTTAGTCATCCTCCTTCTAGTGAGAGTTCAAGCTAGATTCCAAGACCCATTTATTTGTCTTTTTAGCAGTCTATGGTATCTGTAGAACTATCGTTCAGCACTACAGTTCAAATGAGCTGATTTTCTTCCTGTCAGCAAGGGTAAACAAAAACAAAAAATCTATACTGGAGAACCTTATCTAGTTCCTTCATGGCTTCTTTTCCAATCTTAGTCTTCTGATTTCCTGACTACAAACTCAAACTCTGTCAACAGGTGACTTGAAGGCATCTGCATACGCGCGCGCGCGCACACACACACACACACCAAGGTATAGGAAATCTCAAACTAGTTTAATGTCTTTGCTATCCAATGCAAAGTTATGTCAATGGTCTGTGGTCATTATTTTTGTCTTCTCAATATTCTTCTGTAGGCTAGGCTTTTCTTCTTTAACCTTCCTCAGTAGTAATTCCCAGTCTTTGCTATTTTCTGCAAGTGATATATCATCTCCATATCTTACATTGTTTATGTTCCTTTCCCTCAATTCTCACACCTGCTTCATCTGAATCTAATCATGTTTTCTGTATATATTCTGCAAAAAATTAAACAGATGCAGTGATAAAAAGCAGCCTTATTGGATGCCCTTGCCAATGGGAAACCCTTCTATTTCTCTATATTGTGTCTTGACAGTGGATTCTTGTCCATAGCATAGCATAGATTACTAACTAGGACAATCAGATGTTGCAGCCCTCCCATTTCTTTTAGAGAAAACCATAATTTCTTATAGTACATAGTCAAAGTCTTTGCTGTAACCTATTAAAGTGCAAGTTTTTCCTGAAATTTTTGGAGTGTTCTATTTTCCAACTTATGTTTGTGATATAATCTCCATTGCCTCTTCCTTTTTTAACCCATCTTGAACATGTGGCATTCTCACTCCATATATATTCTCCATATATAGTAAAAGCCTTTCTTGTAAACATTTGATCAGTCAGACAATCCCTGCTATCCCATTTCTTGGTTATTGGAATATATAGTGAAACTTTCCAGCCTGTGGGCCATTGTTTTGTCTTCCCTTTTTGCTGGCAGATTTTTATTAGAATCTGAATGGATTCAGGAGAATGTTATTATGTAAGAAGGATAAAAATGATGAATGGAAATTGGGTAAATGGGGGAGAAGAAGGGATGTGGAAAGAGTTGTGTAAGGAGAAGGTATCAAGGTGGGATGAAGAGAAGAGAAAAGAAAAGAAGAATGGAGAAGAGAAGAAGAAAACCCTCAAGATTCACCGAGAAGGAATTTCTAGGACTCCAAGAATCATAATTTACCTAACTGGAAGATTATGTAATGCACTATCTTTTATATGACAAGTGATTGATGTTTAGATTGTTTTGTGAGTTTTAAAAAAAGAATCTGAATGGATTCCATTTCTACAGTTTTCTATGTGACCACAACAATTTACAGTAGAAGTGGGCAGATCAGCCAAGAAATGTGGACAATAAAAGAACAAGCAACAAGTGGCAAACTTTTGTAGAATACAAAATGAAAGAACATACTCCGGCAATTCCCCTTCCTGGTTATTACATATGCAGGGGTGCAGCCATGGAGGTGGAGGTGGCATGAGGGCATTGTCTCCCAAAAGAATTCCGCACAACCAATGCAATTTCCCTTCACTTCTCAAATTTCTAGCACCACAGAGAATGAGAATTAAAAATCATTCTAGAACTTTTGGATTTGCTCTGTTTCCATTCCCTTGGCAACTTTGTTTTTCAGGACTGGTAGCCAAACTTTGTTTACTTTAAAAGTTTCTTCTTTCCTGTTGAAGTTGTCCAGGTGTTTGTGGATTTCAATGGCTTCGCTGTGCATTCTGACCTCATAGTTGTTGGCATGGTCCAGAATTTCAGAATTTCCAAATAGCAATTTATGGCCCGGGTGGTTTATAAAGTGTTCTGCAACTGCTGACTTTTCTGGCTGACCCAGTCTGCAGTGTCTCTCATGTTCCTTGATTCGTGTTTGAACACTGCGTTTGATGGTCCCTATGTAGACTTGTCCATAGCTGCACGTTATGTGGTAAACTCCTGTGGCTGTGAGAGGGTCTCTCCTGTCCATTGCTGAGTGCAGCATTTGCTGGATTTTCTTGGTCGGTTGGTACATTGTCTGGAGGTTGTGTTCCCTCACCAGTTTCCCTATTCTGTCTGTAACTCCTTTGATGTACGGTAAAAATACTTTCCCTTTAGGTGGCTGTTTGTCTTCACTCATGGATTTTTTTTAGGTCTCATAGCTCTTCTAATGTTTGAGCTGGAGTAACCATTAGCCTGTAGAGTCTAATACAGGTGCTTCAATTCACCTCCCAAGAAGTGGGGTTCACAGACCCTTTTTGCCCGGTCTACTAGTGTTTTTATTGTGCTTCTTTTTTGTCCTGAATGATGGTTGGAGTTCTTGTATAGGTATGTGTGTGTGTGTGTGTGTGTGTGTGTGTGTGTGTGTGTAGGTTTTCTGTATACTGTGTTGCCCAAATGTTGGCATATATTTAACTGTTTTCAAGCCGGTGGCTAAACTGAAATAGATTAGAACTGAAATTGAATTCCATAAGGATTCCTGAGCAGCGAGCTAGTTGTAGCAAAGTGTACTTGTAATGAAATATCACAGGCTTTTTGTCTGAGACAGACTTGAGTCCAGGTGCATGTAAAAAGTTAGGAAACTCTGGTTGCCTCAGTAGTATAACTTTTTGTTACTAAAAAGGTGAGGGGAGTCAGAAACATTTGCCAGTATATTGCATATCACCCAGAGATAAACCAGAAGTTAGCAATAGCAACCAATAGCAAGTACATTTCTATACCCCTTATCAGTGCACTTAAGTTCTTTCTAAGGTAAGCTAATTGCCCCCAACAAGATGGGTAACCATTTTAGTGACCTCAGAAGGATGCAAGGCTGAATCAACTTGAAGCCCCTGGCTGAAATTGAACTCACAACCTTGTGGCTTGTGAGTGAGTGGCTGCAGTACAGGCATTTAACTACTGCACCACCAAGGCTTCCTCCTGCTCTTTAAAATGGAAGTATTTTAAGTAAATACAGCACGCCTGCATTATACACGGGCGCGCTATACGTGGCTTTGAGCACACGCGCTCAAGCCACGGGGAGTGCACGGGGTGCAAGGGGCGGCGTGTCAGATTCAGATAAATGGGGTGCGTGCCTGTGGCGCGCACATGCGCCGCCGCACCACCGCGCACACGAGCACCACTCAGATGAATGGGGCTCGAGCATAGGCAGAATTTGCCTTATGTGTGTGGGGGGATCTGGAATGGATCCCCCGCATAAGGCAAGAGTCCACTGTAAATAAAAGTGTTATTGTTAATAGGTGTTAATATTAACAACTTCTGGTCTCTCAGTTTCCTAAATCCAATTACTAATCCTTGAGGCACTAAAGTTACTGAATCAACTGCTGAATTGTAGATCAATGTTTATGTATGAGTCTGCTCCAGTTGGGAGCCACAAGTTAGGACTATTGGATCCTTGACAATGTGTTCTTTGTTTTGGAGCTCTACAGGTGTCAGTCCTAGTAAATACCTCCCTAACACTATAAGGTGAAGTTCTCCCTTGTGCCATTTAATTTATGCATAGGCACACAGAACAGCTGGAGAAAAACTTTTCAGTCTTCCTTCCTGCAACTGAAAACATACATTCTAACACATTTCCTTTTTCTCTTCCAATCTTTTCCCAACATGTTAAGATGTGATGAATTAAGACTATGAGCAGTCTGTGGCACCATAAAACAAGTATGCCCAAAGGATGGGTTTTGGTGGGGTTCTTTTTAACATAGCTAGAATGGTTGGGAGCCTGCCCCAGCCCCCATATGGATATATTTATGAGGAGGCCTCTGATGAGCAAGGACAGGGTCTAGTGGTTCCATAGAGGCTGAGGAAGGGGACCTCACTTTGTGAAGTCTCTTGACAAATCGCCTCAGATCCATCCCCATAGATAGAATTGTCTTATTATTTACTTATTGTTAATTGCCATCAAGTCAGCTTTGACAGGTGACCCTGGGTGATAATTGTTGGGATCCTCTTTCCCCCCCTCTTTTTTAAGATGGGGACAATGTTTGCCCTCCTCCAGTCTACTGGGACTTCTCCTGTTTTCCAGGAGTTCTAAAAAATTATTGCCAATGGCTCTGAGATTACATTTGCCAATTCTTTTATTACCCTTGGATGTAGTTCATCTGGTCCTGGAGATTTAAATTCATTTAGATTAACTGGGTATTCCTGTACTGCCTCTTTACTTATTCAGCGTTGCTTTTCTCCTACTGTGTCCTCTGCTCCATTATCCTCAGGTTGAGCACCCTTTCCCTTTTGTGAGAAGACTGAGGCAAATAAGGTGTTGAATAATTTTGTCTTTTCTCTGTCCCCTGCTAGAATTTCTCCATCTTCTCCACATAGTGGCTCTACCATTTCCTTCTTCCTTTTACTACGGACATACCCCCACAAAGTCCTTTTTGTTGTTCTTAACCTCTCTAGCACGCCTGAGCTCATTTTGCACTTTAGCTTTCCTGACTTTACCCCTGCATGTGCTAGCTATTTGTTTGAATTCCTCTTTATTTATTTCTGCCTTTTCCATTTCTTATACATCTCCCATTTAAAACCCAGTTCAGTTGAAAGTTCTTTAGTCATCAAACCTGGTTTCTTGAGACACCTCCCATTTTTTCTCCTCATTGGAACGGTTTGAGACTGTGCCTTCGGTATCTCCCTTTTGAGAAACTCCCATCCATCCTGAACTCCCTTCTCCCAGGGACGTAGCCAAGGGGGGGGGGGTCCTTGGGGTCCGGACCCCCCCCCTTCCATTAGAAAAATGAATGATGTGTGCTGCTGCGCTGCAGCACCCAAGCCCCATTATAATGGTGGCACTTAGTCTAGACCCCCTTCCTAAAATCCTGGCTACACCCCCAGTGTTTTCCTAAGTTTTTTTTTGAAGTCAGCACCCCTAAATGTGTGTCTGACTATGACTGGCTTCTCCTTTCCACTGCACTCCACAAACTCCTGGAAAACATGATAACTCCCACCTAAGGACCCCACCACTTGCACCCCCATTAACCAGGTCATCCCTGTTGGTTAGGATCAGTTCTAAACCATGTTCAGTATGTTCTAAAATATAAGGAAAGGTCACACAGTGTCACATAGGAACATATCCACCCCTTCTCCATAAGGAAAATCCTAGCTTCCTTGCTAGAAACACGAGGCAGAGTTTCCCTGAGGCTGTGAAGCTGTGCAAATCCATAGCATCAGCAGCCGTTACTAAGATTGTGTCCAGAATTGCTTTTGAGGTTTCCCTTTTCTGCTTCTTTACTTATTAGATCACAGAAGCTGAGATTTCCACTGTTTCCATCTGAATTCATGCCTGGACAGGCTGGCCTAAATCCAGTTGCTAGTCCCAAATCAAGGCATTTCAATTAATCCATTTCTCAACCCTAAGTCAATACTTCTGCGAATCCCACTGATGCAATGGATCTATTGTAATGAGTCTAGTAATGAAATGCAGGCCTCTGGGGTTTCCAGAGCAGGTTGTGTCCTAATGACAAGTCTTTAGATGCTTCCCTTCTCTGATGCTGGTTGTGTGTATACACATGAGCAAGCAAGTGGTATGCATGTGTCTGCACCAAGCCAAAAACCAGGGAGCAGAGGGTTGCAGGAGGGATCAGCGGCCACCTCCCAGATTTCTGTTAAAGAACCATTTTTTAACCATTGTCTCAGGGGACCATCATTTTGTAATGTTATTAACCACCGCTTGGCCCCTAAACAATAAATCAATAAATAATGAACAGGCAAATCGGTGCCAGTTACAGCTCAAATGCAGTTTATAAAGAGAAGAAGCTGGACGGGAGGTGGACGAAAGCCAAACATTGTGATGGTGTGTGCTCAGTGAAGGATTTTTTCCCTCCCAGGTGGCTGTTTTCTACTATTTCTGAGATAGAGAGAGAGGGCACAGCATCAAATTGCACCCTCCCTCATCTCCTCTCCCCAGACAGAAAAATGGCTTTGCAAATCTCTAGTTATCCTACAATTTCTTTTTCTTTAAAGGAACTTTCTGTCCCGGACAAGTCCCACAATGAAAACCCCAGAAAAAGCTGGGAATGCCTGGGTAATTGTTGGCAGCTCTCACACCAGGACATTTGCTCTGATCACAAAGCACCTTTATGATTTTTTTTAAATATTCAGATTATACTTTGTTCTGCTTCCTGTGAAAAGAAGAGACAAAGAAGTACATACATGTTGCCTTGCCCCCAAGATAAATTATTTGGTATTGATTTTATGAACTGTGATTTCTTCTTGGAGTGGGGAGGTATTCAACGTACTGTAAGATGTCTGGAGTTGTCTGGAGGTGGGTTAAAATGTTTTGGGGTTTTGTAAGAACCACTGCCCCTGTAGCAACTCAGGGAAATGTGACTGGCCTTTTAAACACAGCAGTTACTTCACAGATAACTGTGACACTATTGCCTTTGAAAACTACCTTTTTAAAAATAAATGTTGACGGAATTGGGACAGGAATTATCCAAGTTTTGTGCCTTTCTCTTATCAATCCTTGCCTTCCCCCTCCAATAAAGTAATGAAGTAATGAAAGGTTAGAAATGAGTTACAAATTTGCTACTTTGTAACACTATGGATATACCACACGAGGGTAAAAGCGTTTCCCCAATGCGTGTCTCACGGCGAGAGCCTGAACGTGAATTAGTGGGGCCAGAACGCAATGGTTTACACACAGCTGAACGCCGCACGTCGCTCGCCGGGCTGTTCCAAATGTTGTTCCAAATGTGTTTCCCATAGGTAGTTCCAGGGAAGCCATTGTCTTGGGAACGTTTTGAACCTTTCCAGAAATTGGCATCCGGGACCGTTGGGAACACATTGGGAACACTTTGGAACGCCCGGCGGAAACGGCGCATGCAGCTGTGCAGCAAACTTGCGTTCTGGCCCTCATCACGTTCCAGGCTCGCGCCCATGAGAACGCATTGGGGAACGCTTTTACCCTAGTGTGGTAATCTCCAATGTTAGCTGAATCAGAGGTGAGAATCGTGGGACCATCCAGATGTTGTGAGATTGCAAGTCCCATCAGTCTTAGCTAATTAATTGCAAACCTATTGTTTAGCTAATCAATTGCTAAACACTTATATAGATCTCATTAGCTCAATTCAATTTAGCCCATGGGTGGCAATCAGTTAGCCATTTAGATGTTGTTGGACTGCAGCTCCCACTGACCCTAGCTAGCGTAGAGTGGGGAATATTGCAGTTCAACAATATAAAGTTGCAGTTAACAGGAGAGAGGGCTGCATGATTTTGTATCAAGATTTGTTGTTGATGTGTGCCTTCAAGTGTACCCTAAGGCAAATGTCTCATGGGATTTTCTTTGCAGGTTTCTTCAAAGGAGGGGGGTGTCATTGCTAACCTCTGAGGCTGAGAGTGTGTGATAAGATATAAAGAGTTAAGAGAAACACATTACTTCTGAAAGGTAACATGTCTACAACCACCGCAGTTGTAGATTTGGTGGGGACAGCGGTGTCACCAGGTGGGTGCAGAGGTGCAGATCCCACCAGGTGACAACCTGGGGGGGGTGACACACTGCTTCTCAAAAAACCTACCTTTTGGCAGAAATGGATTGTGGCATTCATCTGCTTCCTTTTAAAATGCTTTAAGAGATGGTGGAAGTGGGGTTAAGCTCAGTGGGAAGAGAATGGAGAGGCCCCAGAATTTTTTTAAATTTAAAATTTAAAATTTTTAAAATTTTAACAAATGTTTTTTGATTTTTTAAAAAATATATTTTAATTTTTTCTTTAAAAAATCACATTTTAGCCAAATCTTCACTATGTATGTGTAAATACAGTTAGGCTGTGCATATGATATTATAATTTAAATCTACACTTTTAATTTTGCTAGTTGTTTATGTCACAACTATTAGCATTACATTCAGTGATATATAGGAATTATGATTTATGAACAATATTAGCACTAAGGATTCTGTATGGTGTGAAATGGGAGGAGGTCAATGGTGTGTGTGTGACACCATGAGTTATCACACTGGGTGACACCAACCCTAGTGACATCACTGGGTGGAGCAACTGCAGTTCCCAGGGTCTCTCCATCCTGTGTTCTGAATGAGGGGGCTTAGCTGCATCTGCTGGGTCAATTTACTCACCAGCAAAGTGTGTGTGTGTGTATGGGCAGATGGCTGTCCCTGCCTTTCCCCCTTGTACACTCATGGGCTTATGCAACAGTGGCACTGCCATGACTGCTTAGCCCTTGTAGTTCTACAAGTCATAGACAGCCTGGAACCATAACACAAGAGTGGGTAATTGTATCCTTCGAGATAGTTCTGGACCTAAGGCACACTCTCTCAGCCTCAGGGGAAGGCATTGGCAAACCTCCATGGAACAAATCTTGCCAAGAAAATCCCATTTTAGGTTCCCATAGGGTCACCGTTAGTTGGAAATGACTTGAAAGCACACAACAACAACAACAACAACAACAACAACAACAACAACAACAGATGCTTCTTGGCTCAACCAGCCCTATCCAGCACAGCCAACCATGAAGAATTATGGGAGCTGCATTCCAAAAATATCTGGCAAAACAGAGTTTTCACCTGTTATAACTTGCTATGAGTTGAGCAGCTTCCTGACTCCTGGCACATGGCCGATCTGGTGTCACAGGTGGATAAACCCCTGTGGAAAAAGAGGGGAGTGGCTGGCTGGCTATTGCCAGGGCTGAATTTAGGACCTTCCGCATATAAAGCATGTATTCCAGAGGTGTCCAATGGTGCCTGGAACTGGGGGGGGGGGGGCAGTTAATCAACTCTGGGCTTTAGTACGACCTTTTAAGGGCTATCCAAGCTGCTGAATTCTATCCAAAAAAACAGACACCTGAAATATGAGGTCCAGTCTCAAAGGAGACAAAAGGACACAAGATTTACATGTGTGAATATGCCATCTCTTTTGAGCAGCCCAGGCAGTGCTGTTCCTCATGACCTCGTGATTGATATTGCTCTGTTTTAAACATTTTAAAATTGTATTTTAGGAACATTTGAAAAGTTTTTAAAGAGCTTTTACATGTTTCTTTTAAATTTAATCTTTGGACCATTTTAATTGTTTTTACTTATTCATTGCCTCCAGAGCCCTTGTGGGCTGGGAGGTGATACAAAAACAAAAAATCATAATTTAACTTGGCACCAAAATGGCACCATTCAGGTCTCCAAAGGGAGGGCATTCCACAACTGGAGTGCCACAGGTAAAAAGGTCCTCTCTCATGTTCTCACACAGAGTACTGCTTCCACAGGTGGAACCCAGAGGAAAGCCCTTCCAGAAGATCTAAATTCTTGGGTATTTTGGTACACCAAAAGACATACCCAATGTAGTCATAGAGAAATGTACGGTAGATTTTAGGGCAAGGGAGGATAACTTCTGTCCTAATCTGTCTGAATCCCCCCTCATTGGTCATCCCAACTCAACTCTGAGTCCCCTTTCTGTGATGAAAAATTGAGTGGGCATATAAATTGGTGCCCACCCAATAAGCCAGTGGAAGAAGATCCAGATGGCACCATGACCAGGGAGCCAGTGATGTAAGGAAGCATGATCATCCCCCATGATGTTAACTGGAGCATGGGATGGAGTATTTCTCCTGTTGGGGAGTAATTTTTAAAATAATAAATGGTGATGTAATGTGGAAACAGACTTTTGCCTGCAAATTACTTTAGTATACTGGGAGATGTGTCCAACCCCCCCCCCCCCCTCTTGTTGCTATGATGACTGGGTTTTAAAGACTGTGCATGGAATCATAGGGACTGGTGTCACCTTCCAGATGTAGATGAAGCAAACATTGGCCAGGCTTTGGGGCTAATATGAGCTCCAGATAGCCATTCAGAAAACCACAGGTTTCTCAGTCCTGACCTATAGGGTGGGGTTTAATCCAGGCTCTAATTCACTCCACCCAACAACCAGTTCCTGCTCATCTGATAGGAGAGGTATGTGCAAAGGTGTGCCAATGTTTGTTGACTTGGGCCGAAGATGGTAACTGTTCTTCATTAAAAGTAATTGAACTTTTGCCATGGACTTGTACAGGAACCGATCTCATCTCTTGCCCTGCTCCCAGTAGACTTAATAAATACCACATTAAACTCTGTGCCTTTAACTTGTTTGTTGACTCATGGTGACCCCATGAGTTTCATAGGGTTTTCTTAGGCAACAAATAGTCAGAGGTGGTTTTGTTAGTTCCTACCTATGAAATGTAGCTTACAGCATTTGGTATTCATTGGTGGTGTCCCACCGAAATACTAACCAGAGCTGACCCTGCTTAGCTTCTAAGATTAAACAGGATCTGGTGCCTTTAGAATATTTAGCCACACAGTACAGCATACTATAGACTGAGTCCCCCTTTGATTTCCAAAATCAGAAATACTAAAGAAAAACAACACTTGTTCCATGGATGTCTGAGATAGTGGCACCTTTGTGTTCTGAAAGTTTTAGTGTGCACAAACTTTGTTTCTTGCACAAAATTATGAAAAGCGTTGCATAAAATTATCTTCAGACTATATGTATAAGGTGTGTATGAAACATATATACATATTGTGTTTAGACTTGGGTCCCATCTTTATGATATCTGATCGTGTTGGTATATGTGAATACAGACATTCCAAAATCCAAGAAATAAAAATAAAATCCAAAACACTTCTGGTCTCAAGCATTTTGTATATAGGAGACTCAACTTGCAACAGCCTTCAATTTGAACTGAGTGAATCCAATCAGGTGCTGCATATACAATAATTGTTTTGCCAAAGCCACTTTTTGGACTATCCTTTCTGGAAATCTCCAGCCAGCAAGCCTCCACATGTATATTTTCCAAGTTCTGCTGTTTTGCATTGGGCAAATACGTCCCTAAATTTACTGTATCTGAACAGAATCTGTTGCTAACGGAGGCTGCTGTAATCCTATGTGTGGCTTCTTGGGAGCAGGGTGCATGGAACGGAGCAGGAGAGACTTCTTTCTCAAGGGCTTAAGCCTGCTTTGTAGATCAGGAGTGTGCCTGTAACTAATCCTCTTCATGTTTACTGGGAGTCTGCTTCCTTTGTGTTTCATGGGGAGCAGGGAGGCAGCCAAGATAGGTAAAGAGCTTGAATAATTAAGTCTTGTAAAACAGCACACCTTCTACACAATTTTATTGTACATCAGGTTGGAGGGTCTAGGCTAATCATTAAGAGAGACCCCTTCATGTAAAAGGGCTTGTGGTAGACCTAAGGGCCAGCATTTAGAAACAAAGTAGACACCATCCTCCGGCCAGCCTAGTTTCTGGTGGTTTGAGCACTGTACTACAACTCTGGAGACCAGGATTCAAATCCTGACTCGGACATGGAGACCCACTGGGTTACTGACCCTGGGCAAGGATGGCAATGGCAAATCCTCTCTGAAGAAACTTGCCAAGAAAACCTTATGATGGGTTCACTTTAGGGTTGCCAGAAGTAAAAAATGACTTGGGGGCAGACAAGAACAACAAGAAAACCCTGTGATAAAAAACATATCATGGTGTAGTCATGTTGGCTATATAGCAAAGTACACTATTAGCCAACAGCCACAAAACCGTGATACTTTTATAGGGCCACGTTGAATCCCAATTTTTTGGGGAAAGTGGGGTACAAATAAATATACCAATACTAGTAAGAATTATAGGGCCAACCAAAATGTACAAAAAGCATGCTGTAAGCATTCCAAGCTCCACTGGCTTGTGAAGTCGAAGGCTTTCATGGCTGGCATCCATAATTTTTTTGTGGGATTTTCAAGCTATGGTGGCATCTTCAGAGATGCCAGCCACAGATGCTGGCAAAACATCAGGAAGAAAATCTTCTAGAATATGGCCACATTAGCCCGAAAAACCCACAAAAACCTCCACTGGCTTCTTCATCAGGGAAAGGTGCTAAACATCATACAGGAGAAAGAAAGAGGGGGAAGTGATGATGTGAGTCATATCTCAGAATTTGGTCAAGAAGCTGATTCATGTGGTTTGGCTGGGTATTCATGCAGGTGGGCCCCCTTTTCTTTCTGGCCATGTGGGTGCTGGAAAGTTTAGTCCAGGAAAATAAACTTTCAGTTCCATTAGCAAGACAAAAAAACTACTGCCTTCGAGATCCAGTTTGTCTCAAATCCTTTGTGAAGCCCCTTTGTTAAGAAGAGAACACTGACTTTGGTCCAAAACACACTGCAGAAATAACCCACTCTGAGACCACTTTAACTGCCCTGGCTCAGTACTAGGGCATCCTGGGAATTGTAGTTTGTTGTGGCACCAGAGAGCTCTGACAGAGAAGGCTAAATGTCTCACAAAAATGACAGTTCCCAGAATTCCTTAGCTTTGAGTCAGGGCAGTTAAAGCAGTCTCAAACTGGATTATTTCTGCCACGTGTTTTGGTCTCTTCTCAGGAAGCCTCCCTGTTTTTGCGTCAGGAAAACTTTTAGGTGTTGTTAAAGTAAAACATGCCAATGCAGTCTCGATTTAAAAGGGGAAAAATTGTTTTACTTTTTTTCAAAGTAGAAACCTCAAATAGTAAAGTCCCAGTGGTTTGGCTCTCTCTTTGATTCCCCTGTGGCAGCTAAAATGCAGTATCTTCACATCCAGAAAACATATCTAGTGTAACCATATTGGCCGTATAGCAAAGCACGGCATCATCCAAACCCACATAACAGTGACACCTTTATTGGACCAATCAAAATGCACATTATACATGTTGCAAACTTATGAAGCTCCACAGGCTTCTTCATCAGGCAAAGGAGCTAAAACTTTTTTGAACACCTTTGCCTGATGCAGAAGCCAGTGGCGTTTGAAGGCTTGCAACATGTATATTGTGCAAATTTGGTTGGCCCCATAAAGGTATCCCTGTCCTTTGACAGACAGTATGTAAAGAGATCTTTTATAATTTTTTAATAAAAGATTTTATAATCGCCCGCTTTTCACTCTTAAGACTGTACGCTGCAGGCAGGCCTTTATGCGGATTACGATCGCTCGTTATGTAAAGTGCCATGTAAACATATGGCACGATATAAATAAACTTTAATAATAATACTAATAAAATCTTGCAGTACCTTTGAGAGTAACTGAGAAAGAAATTGGCAGCATGAGCTTTGGTGGGATTGAGTCTATTTCTTCCAATGCCAGTGGAGCTTTGAAAGCCTGCAATGTGTATCATATAAACGTTAATGCCTTTGCCTGACAAAGAAGCCTGTGGAGCTGTGAAAGCTTGCAATGTGTAAACTTTAATACCTTTGTGAAGTTGAAGGCTTTCATGGCCGGCATCTATAGTTTCTTGTGGGTTTTTGGACTATGTGACCATGTGCTAGGAGAGTTTATTCCTCATGTTTCATTCCTCATCTTCAGAAAATGCTGACCTGGAAGAGAGTTGGGTGTGTGTGTGTGTGTATATACACACACATACACACACACATATACACTGTGTGACCCTGGCTTGGGAGGAGTGATCTCCATGCTAATCTATGTATTGTTGTTGTTGATGTTTGCCCGACAAAGAAGCCTGTGGACCTGCAAAAGCTTGCAACCTGTAAGATGTAAACTTTAGCTCCTTTTTGTGATGAAGGAGCCTGTGGAGCTGCGAAATCTTGTGATGTGCATCATGTAAACTTCAACACCTTTGTCTGACAAAGAAACCCTTGGGAGCTGTGCAATGTGTATCATGTAAACTTTAGACCTTGCAATATGTACAAGGTGTATTTTGGTTCCTCAAAAAACGCCTCTGAGGAAGTAGGCTCAAGCCTAGGAAAGCTCAGGCTGCCAACACCTTCCTCCCAGTTCCTCTCAGAGGTGCTACAATGTTGGTTTTTATAGTGTTAACAAGGATAGTAGGTCTTTGAACTCTAGGGCTGGCTCCACACTGGAGAAATAATCCAGTTTGGCACCGCTTTAACTTGTTGTCTGGCTCAAGGCTATGGAAATCTGGGAGTTGGGAGTTTGTTGTGGGGCCCAAGCGGAAGGTGCCAAACCAGGTTATTTCTCCAGTGTGGATGCAACCTAGGACAGGTAGGTTCACCTGAGAGAGTGGCCATAAGTGGCACACCACAACCACAACCACAACCACAACCGCCCTAGCAGCAAAGGGGCCAGGCTGTGGAAAGCAAGAAACAAAGCAACCCCCCTCCTCCCTCATACACTCCTGAACAAATCAGAAACATCTGTCCAGCCTAGTTTCTGGTTCAGGGCACACTGAGCCTGTGAAGGAAGGGCAGCAGCAGTGGCTTCAGCAACAAGGAAGAGGAAGAGGGAGGAAGAGTTGGGGGGGGGGGGGGGGGGGGGGGGGGGGGGGGGGGGGGGGGGGGGGGCGGGGGGGGGGGCCCCTGGGGGCTTTGTTGGGGGGGGGGGGGGAAGAGAGCCCCGCGCGATTGAGCGCAGTGTAACAAAACAAGCGTCGGCTTTGTAGTGGCTTAAAGGAGCCGCGCTCGGGAGGGAGGGAGCCAAAAGTGAGGGATCAGGAGGGAAAGGGAGAGAGAGAGCGAAGAGGCCCAAAGAAGAGCCCAGGAGGCGGGAGTTGGGAGCCTGGGTGGGTTTGTTTTGGAGAAAATAGAGCCAGGGCTCGCTTGTTCCCAGGTGGGACGGCAGGGAAGAGAGGGAGCAGAGGCTTCCATCCCTGAGAGGAGAGGAGAGAGAAGGGAAGGGAAGGGAAGGGAAGGGAAGGGAAGGAGGGTTACTTAACAAGGAGAGAGAGCTAGAAGAAAGAGAAGAGGAGAAAGAGAGACAGGAGAGAGAGAGGAAGAAAGGGGAGGAAGAGGAGAAGAGTAGTAGAAGGAGAAAGAAGGAGGAGGAAGAGAAAGAAGGAGATAGAAGGAGGAGGAGGAGGAGAAAGGTAGAAGAAGAAGAAGGAAAAGGAGAAAAAGCGAGAGGAGGAGGAGGAGGAAGAGTGGTGGAAGGAGGAGAGAAAAGAAGGAGATAGAAGAAGAGGGAGGAAAAGAAGAAAAAGCGGGAGGAGGAAGAAGAGGAGGAGGAGGGGAAAGGTAGAAGAAGGAGAAAGGAGGAGGAGGAAGATCAAAGAGGGGGAAAGAAAGAGAGTAATCGGAGGAGGCGGCCGAGGGGAATCCCGGGGAGGGCGGCGGGGGCCAGGCTCGGTTCCCGGCGATGGGGAGCCCTGGGTCCTCCTCCTTCTCCTCGTCCTCTTCGTGGTCGGAGGCGCCGGGCAGGAGGCGCCGGGCCAAGTGTTCCCTCTAAGGATGGCTTGAGGAGCGGCGCCTGGGAGAAGTCGGCGCGGGAGGCCCCTGGGCTGCCTCTGCTTTTCTTCGGGGTCCCCTTTCCCCTGGGTTTCGTTCTCTTTGGAGGGAGCGCCATGTCGCGGGTGCTCCAGAAGAAGCACCACTGGACGGCCAAGGTGCACCAGTGCGCCCTGAGCCGGGACGCCGAGGGCCGGCTGGCGGTGGCCATCCTCGGGGGAGCCGAGTTCGGGGAGTTCCCTTACGTCGGGCCCGCCGAGGGGGAGCAGGAGGACGGGGAGAGCCCCGGAGGAGGAGGAGGAGGAGAGGGCTCCCTGGGCCAAGGGGAGCTGCTCCTGGAGGTGCAGGGCGTCCGCGTCTCCGGCTTGCCCCGCTACGACGTCCTGGCCGTCCTCCGCAGCTGCAAGGACCCCGTCCTCTTCAAGGCCGTCCGACAAGGTCAGGAAGCCACAGCCACAGCCCCAGGGGGCTTGTGTGTTGGTAGGGTTGCCATGTTGAAAGCCCACTAGGGCTCCTGTGCTTTTAAGGGTGGAGGGGCTTTGGGATGTATTTATGTTGTGTGTAGGACAACTGCAGCAAACAACACCACAGCCATAACAGTGGGTGATGGCTCTGGGTGTGTGTCTGTGTGGATTATATGTGGGGAGGGTTGCCATACTGAAAACTCATGAGGGCTCTTGTACTTTTAGGGGTTAGGGGCCTGTGGGGTGTGCTTGTGTTGTGTATGGGACAACTGCAACAACCAGCACCGCAATCACAAAGGGGAGGATGGGACACCTTGAGTCAAGATTGTGCAAGATTGTGGATGTGTGTTGTATCTGGGACAACCACAACCGTGGGTGCAGGGCTGTGGTGTGTGTGTGTGTGTGTGTGGGGGGGTTATGTGTGGGTAGGGTTGCCATACTGAAAACCCATGAAGACTCCTATACTTTTAATGGTTGAGGGACTTTGTTGTGTGTGGGACAACTGCAACAACCAACACCACACCTCTAAGCACAGTGGGTGAGGGGCTTTGGGCGTGTGGGACAACCACAGCAACCATCACCACAGCTGCAACAGAGGGTCTGGGGCTGTGGGGTGTGTGTATGTGGGAGTTATGTGTGGGTAGGGTTGCCATACTGAAAACCTATGAGGGCTCTTGTACTTTTAATGGTTGTGGAGAAGAGGACAAACAATTCCTGCTGAAAGTTCATCTCCTGCATCTGAGGAAGTAGACTGAAGTCTCCAAAAGCTCACGCTGCCAACTTCTTTCTTTCAGTGAGTCCCAAAGGTGCTCCAAGATCTCTCCACAGACTGATTCCACAGACTAACACAGCTAGGTTTTTGAATTCTACCTATTAAATGTACAGGTGTCTTCTTCAGTTTTCAACATGGCAACCCTATGTGTGGGAGGAGCGCAACAACCAGCATCACAACCACACAGTGGGTGAGGGGTTTTGAGGTGTGTGTGTGTGTGTTGTGTGTAGGACACAGGTGTGACCGTGGAGGTGAGGCTTTTTTCCCTCAGCCGCAGGAGAGCTAGAGGTCCTAAGCCAACAAGGAGGACAAGGCACTGAAAAATGGAGGGCGCTCAAGGAAAAAAGGGAGGGAGTGCATGGTACCAAATTAAAGCTAAAAACACTCATATAGAAATATAAATTAATGCACCTTAGGCTTGTTGGAAATGGAGGACTTTTTGGAATGCCTCCTGGACAGAATGTGGAAATGGAGGACTTGTCCAGGAAAAGGAGAAGGATCTCTGGTCACCCTGCTCAGGCATGGCAGGTTCTTGGGCTGCGGGTTTGCCTCAAGAGCTGCAAAGGATGCTCAGCCCCTTCTCTTCTTTCCCTTTCTCCTCCTCAGGCAGGACAGGCAGGGCTCAGCTGCTTGGCTCTCAGCTTCAGGCTTCTTTTCTTTTTGGCTGGAAGTCCCTCCTCTCCATCCGCATTGATGCGGCGGGGAGACTTTCTCCTCCTGGGACCAGAGGTGCCTCTACACTGCAGAAACAGCGCAACTTTGACACCACTTTATCTGCCCAGGCACCATCCTCCAGGATGCAGGGATTCTCACTTTTGTGGGGCACCAGCATTCTTTCATAGAATCCTAGAAAAGTTGGAAGAGACCCCAAGAGCCACCCAGTCCAACCCCCTGCCATGCAGGAAGGCACAGTGAAAGCACCCCTGACAGATGGCCATCTTGCCTCTGTTTAAAGACCTCCAAAGCAGGAGACATCAGCACTCCTAGGCAGATCAGAGATGGAATCTCTTGTCCTGCTTCTATTTATGACTAGCCCCTGACTGGCCAGTGTTCACAACATTGCCAAGGAGAGCCCTAGAATCATTGAATCTTAGAGCTGGAAGAGACCTCAAGGGCCATCCAGTCCAACCCCCTGCCATGCAGGAGGACACAATTAAAACACTCCCAAAAGATAGCCATCCAACCTCTGTTTAAAAGCATCCAAAGGAGACTCCATCACTCTCCCAGGGAGTGTGTTCCACTGTCAAACTGCTCTTACTGTCAGAAAGTTCTTCCTAATGTTGATCTGGAAGCTCTTTTCCTGTAGTTTGAATTGATTGCTCCAGGTCCTGTTCTCTGGAGCTGCAGAAGAAAAAAACTTGCTCCATCTTCAGTATGATATCCCTTCAAATATTTAAACAGGGCTATCATAATCCCCTCTTAACCTTCTCTTTTTCAGGCTAAAATACCCAGCTCCCTAATTCAATTGTCATAGGGCATTGCTTTCCTTTGCTAAAGGTCTTGTAAAACTACAAATCCCAGGGTTCCATAGGATGGAGCTACAGCACCTAAAGTGGTGTCAGACTGCATTATTTCCACAATGTAGATGCTCCCTAGCTGTGGGGTCTGGGTTTTTTTGAGGCCGGCCAAGTGATCTCAAAAGATGCGAACCCAGCAAAATCAACTTTGGTGTCTTTGCCTCCTTGGCTTAGCATGGGCATCTAATTGGGAGTCTGGATACTCGTTGTTGAGGCACTCCAGGCATGTTCAGAGTAGGGATTCTGATTCATCATATTTAACCCTTCTTTTTGTTCTGTCTTACAAACCTGTGTTGTGTGGATCATGAGACTCCTGTTATGAATCTGCTGGATCTTTAAGGTGCATATCTCTGTGAACTTCATCACAGTTTGTTTCAGGTTGTTCCTCACAGGTGAGAAATTGGGACTCAGGATCTAGTTTGCAGGATTTCACGAAGCCTGTTCAGCTCTGTACAAGTTGAATAATTCCTTATCTGGAATTATGAAATCCAAAATACTCTAAAATTGTCCACGTGGGTGGCTGAGATAGTGACACCTGTGCTTTCTGTTGGTTCAGTGTATACAAACTTTGCTGAATGTACAAAATTATTAAAAGTATTATTTATAAAATTACCTCCAGGCAATGTGTATAAGGTGTATATGAAACATCAATGAATATGCAAATATTAAAAATCTGACAAACGCCAAACTCCAAAACACTTCTGGCCCCAAGCGTTTCGGATAAGGGAGACTCAACCTGCTACAGAGTTTCTGTTCAGCAGAGTGTAACGGAGTTGAAGTGCGCCACCAATGAGACGCAGTTTAATTTCTAATCTGCTCTATCCCTAGGGGCATGTTGGTGTAGTTTACTTCTGAAACTCCCAATGCAACTTGCTTTGTTACACTAAGAATAAAAAGAAAATGGAATATATCATTACATTTTATAATAGTTGTGAAAATAGCATATATCCTTGAAACCTCAGACCTACACAAACTGTTCTCTTTCCTTGAAGAAAAACCAAATAATGGTGGTGTCCCCTGTATGGATTGGTTGATTCCTGTCCAGAGGTATGAGGTGGTTCCATAGTATTATGTCATTGTGTGTGTCAGACATTCAGAAAGGAACCAGGACAAATTCAGTGGAACAGGTTCAGTTGCTTCCATTTTCTAGAGCATTAGCCATGAAGAGTAAGAAGTTAATCACAGGATCATAAGAGTTGTAAAGAAGTTGCAGCAGAAATAGCAAAAAGTTCTGCGAGATCTTAAACAAGTGTGTGTGTGCCTTGAAGTTGCCTGTCTACTCATGCTGACCCCTTGAATTTCATAGGATTTACTTGTTGTACACCTTCAAGCCATCACCAATTTGTGGTGGCCAGCGTAAGGGGTTTTCTTGCCAAGATTTGTTCAGAGATTTTCCATTGCCTTCCCCTGAGGCTGAGAGAGTGTGATTTGCCCAAGGTCATCCAGCAGGTTTCATGGCTGCATGGAGAATCAAACCCTGGTCTCCAGAGTCACAGTCCGGCACTCAAACCACTATGCCATGCTGGTTTTCTTAGTCAAGGAACACTGAAATAGAGCCTACAACACCTCGTATTTGTTTCCTGTCTCCCATCCAAGTACAGTTGGACCTCTTTATCATGGATCCTTTATCCATCCATGGCTTGAAAATATTCCCAAAAAATATGCATTCCAAAAAGCATACCTTGCCTTTGCCATTTTATATCAGGAAAACAATTTTACAGTGCCATGTTATTTAATGGGATTTGAATGTCCATGGATTTTTGTATTCCTGAACCAAATCCCAGTGGATATCAAGGGCCCACTGTACTAACCAGGGGTGGCCAAGATCAGATGGTATCTGGTGCCTTTAGAGTAAACCTAATGTGCCATAAACCTTTGTGAATTGGAGTGTGTTATGGTGTATGCTAACAATAAATCATTCTTTTATTTTTTGTGGGTTTCTCTTCCAGCCACAGATGCTGGCGAAACATCATGAAGAAACTCTTCTAGAACATGGCCACATAGCCCAAAAAACTCACAAAAAACTATGGATGCTGGCCATGAAAGCCTTTAACTTCAAACCATTCTTTTCTTTTTTCTTTTTTTGAAGGAAGCTCTATTTCGGCTCTGGAAGAGGCTGGGTTGGCATTTCCCAGACAAAGTAAGCCACAGTATGGTAGTTGTCTTGGATGTGAGAGATGCTGAAACATCCTACTGACACTGGCAAACCAAACTATTTTTCTCCTTTTTGAGTGCTGTGTTTATGGGGGTGTTTCTTCTGAGGTTGTGCTTCTTTGTTGGTCCTGTGGAGGTATCAGTGAGGTTGTGGTTAGAGTGTTTGTCAAAGGGGAAGGTGGTTTCTGTGAAAAGAAAATTGCCAGGCAATGGAGGGTGTGAGCATGTTTCAGATACTTATCAGACTTCAGCTGGGGTTTTATTGGTCTCCTAAAGATCACATAGCCAGGTGAGCAGCAGGAAACACAGTTTGTTGGAGTATTTCAGCAGTCCTTTAGTGATGGTGCTGGGGAGATGTTTCTAAATAATGCAGTCTTGAGTGTTTTGCTTTCCCCAAAGGCTTCTGTGCTTTCTCCTTTTATGCTCTGAAGGAGAATACACTGGCTTTCTTTCTTTCTTCTTCTTCTTCTTCTTCTTCTTCTTCTTCTTCTTCTTCTTCTTCTTC